>NC_140988.1:168986693-169280379 GCF_052327205.1 Somniosus microcephalus
CCACCCCCCCACCCCATCACCTACACCACCCCCACCCCAACACCCACACCTCCCCCCACCCCAACACCCACACCACCCCCCACCCCAACACCCACACCACCCCCCACCCCATCACCCACACCACACCCCACCCAACACCCACACCACCCCCCCACCCCAACACCCACACCACCCCCACCCCAACACCCACACCTCCCCCCACCCCAACCCCACACCCACACCCCCCACCCCAACACCCACACCACCCCCCACCCCAACACCCACACCACCCCCCACCCAACACCCACACCACCCCCCACCCCAACACCCACACCACCCCCCCACACCACACCCACCCCACACCCACACCACCCCCACCCCATCACCCTCACCACCCCACCCCAACACCCACACCACCCCCCACCCCATCACCCACACCACCCCCACCCCAACACCCACACCCACCCCCACCCCAACACCCACACCACCCCCACCCCAACACCCTCACCACCCCACCCCAACACCACACCACCCCCACCCAACACCTCACCACCCCCCACCCCAACACCCACACCACCCCCACCCCAACACCCACTCCACCCCCCACCCCATCACCACTCCACCCCCTCCCAACTCCCTCACCACCCCCACCCCAACTCCCACACCACCCCCATCCCAACACCCACACCTCCCCCACCCCAACACCCACTCCACCCCCCTCCCAACTCCACTCCTCACCCCACCTCCACCCACCCTCCACCCTCTCCCACTCCCTCTACCTCTCACTCCCTCCCATTCTACCTCACCACCCCCTCCCATCTCCCTCACCTCCCACCCCTTCAACCTCTCACCCATCCCAACACCCACTCTCCCACTCCATCACCACTCCAACCCATCTCCTCTCCACCCATCCCCATTCTCCCTCTCTCACACCTCCCATTCTACCTCTCCTCACACATCCCATTCTACCTCTCCTCACACATCCCCTTCTACCTCTCCTCACATCCCATTCTACCTCTCCTCACACATCCCATTCTGCCTCTCCTCACATCCCATTCTACCTCTCCTCACACATCCCATTCTACCTCTCCTCCACATCCCATCTATCTCTCTTCACACATCCCATTCTACCTCTCCTCACCCACCATTCTACCTCTCCTCACATCCCATTCTACCTCTCCTCACACATCCCATTCTACCTCTCCTCACACATCCCATTCTACCTCTCCTCACATCCCATTCTACCTCTCCTCACACATCCCATTCTACCTCTACTCACATCCCATTCTACCTCTCCTCACATCCCATTCTACCTCTCCTCACACATCCCATTCTACCTCTCCTCACACATCCCATTCTATCTCTACTCACACATCCCATTCTACCTCTCCTCACACATCCCATTCTATCTCCCCTCACACGTCCCATTCTACCTCTCCTCACATCCCATTCTACCTCTCCTCACACATCCCATTCTACCTCTCCTCACATCCCATTCTATCTCTCCTCACACATCCCATTCTACCTCCCCTCACACATCCCATTCTACGTCTCCTCACACAATCCATTCTACCTCTCCTCACACATCCCATTCTACCTCTCCTCACACATCCCATTCTACCTCTCCTCACACATCCCATTCTACCTCTCCTCACACATCCCATTCTACCTCCCTCACACATCCCATTCTTCTCTCCTCACACATCCCGTTCTACATCTCCTCACACATCCCATTCTACCTCTCCTCACACATCCCATTCTACCTCTCCTCACACATCCCATTCTACCTCTCCTCACACATCCCATTCTACCTCTCCTCACACATCCTATTCTACCTCTCCTCTCACATCCCATTTTACCTCTCCTCACACATCCCATTCTACCTCTCCTCACACATCCCATTCTCCCTCTCCTCACACATCCCTTCTACCTCCACTCACATCCCATTCTACCTCTCCTCACACATCCCATTCTACCTCCCCTCACATCCCATTCTACTTCTCCTCACACATCCCATTCTACCTCTCCTCACACATCCCATTCTACCTCTCCTCACACATCCCATTCTACCTCTCCTCACACATCCCATTGTACCTCTCCTCACATCCCATTCTACCTCTCCTCACACATCCCAATCTACCTCTCCTTACACATCCCATTCTACCTCTCCTCACACATCCCATTCTACCTCTACTCACATCCCATTCTACCTCTCCTCACATCCCATTCTACCTCTCCTCACACATCCCATTCTACCTCTCCTCACACATCCATTCTACCTCTCCTCACATCCCATTCTACCTCTCCTCACACATCCCATTCTACCTCTCCTCACACATCCCATTCTACCTCTACTCACATCCCATTCTACCTCTCCTCACATCCCATTCTACCTCTCCTCACACATCCATTCTACCTCTCCTCGCACATCCCATTCTACCTCTCCTCACACATCCCATTCTACCTCTCCCCAAACATCCCATTGTACCTCTCCTCACATCCCATTCTACCTCTCCTCACACATCCCATTCTACCTCTCCTCTCACATCCCATTCTACCTCTCCTCTCACATCCCATTCTACCTCTCCTCACACATCCCATTCTACCTCTCCTCACATCCCATTCTACCTCTCCTCACACATCCCATTCTACCTCTCCTCACACATCCCATTCTACCTCCTCACACATCCCATTCTACCTCTCCTCACATCCTATTCTATCTCTCCTCACACATCCCATTCTACCTCTCCTCACATCCCATTCTACCTCTCCTCACACATCCCATTCTACCTCTCCTCACATCCCATTCTACCTCTCCTCACACATCCCATTCTACCTCTACTCACATCCCATTCTACCTCTCCTCACATCCCATTCTACCTCTCCTCACACATCCCATTCTACCTCTCCTCACACATCCCATTCTATCTCTACTCACACATCCCATTCTACCTCTCCTCACACATCCCATTCTATCTCCCCTCACACGTCCCATTCTACCTCTCCTCACATCCCATTCTACCTCTCCTCACACATCCCATTCTACCTCTCCTCACATCCCATTCTATCTCTCCTCACACATCCCATTCTACCTCGCCTCACACATCCCATTCTACGTCTCCTCACACAATCCATTCTACCTCTCCTCACACATCCCATTCTACCTCTCCTCACACATCCCATTCTACCTCTCCTCACACATCCCATTCTACCTCTCCTCACACATCCCATTCTACCTCCCCTCACACATCCCATTCTTCCTCTCCTCACACATCCCATTCTACATCTCCTCACACATCCCATTCTACCTCTCCTCACACATCCCATTCTACCTCTCCTCACACATCCCATTCTACCTCTCCTCACACATCCCATTCTACCTCTCCTCACACATCCTATTCTACCTCTCCTCTCACATCCCATTTTAGCTCTCCTCACACATCCATTCTACCTCTCCTCACACATCCCATTCTCCCTCTCCTCACACATCCCATTCTACCTCCACTCACATCCCATTCTACCTCTCCTCACACATCCCATTCTACCTCTCCTCACATCCCATTCTACCTCTCCTCACATCCCATTCTAGCTCCCCTCACACATCCCATTCTACCTCTCCTCATATCCCATTCTACCTCTCCTCACATGTCCCATTCTACCTCTCCTCACACATCCCATTCTACCTCTCCTCACATCCCATTCTACTCTCCTCTCACATCCCATTCTACCTCTCCTCATACATCCCATTCTACCGCTCCTCACACATCCCATTCTACCTCTCCTCACACCTCCCATTCTACCTCTCCTCACACATCCATTCTACCTCTCCTCACACATCCCATTCTACCTCTCCTCACATGTCCCATTCTACCTCTCCTCACACATCCCATTCTACCTCTCCTCACATCCCATTCTACCTCTCCTCACACATCCCATTCTACCTCTCCTCACATCCCATTCTACCTCTCCTCACACATCCCATTCTACCTCTACTCACATCCCATTCTACCTCTCCTCACACATCCCATTCTACCTCTCCTCACACATCCCATTCTATCTCTCTCACACATCCCATTCTACCTCTCCTCACACATCCCATTCTACCTCTCCTCACATCCCATTCTACCTCTCCTCACACATCCCATTCTACCTCTCCTCACACATCCCATTCTACCTCTCCTCACACATCCCATTCTACCTCTCCTCACACATCCCATTCTACCTCTCCTCTCACATCCCATTCTACCTCTCCTCTCACATCCCATTCTACCTCTCCCACACATCCCATTCTACCTCTCCTCTCACATCCCATTCTACCTCTCCTCTCACATCCCATTCTACCTCTCCTCACACATCGCATTCTACCTCTCCTCACACGTCCCATTCTACCTCTCCTCACACATCCCATTCTACCTCTCCTCACACGTCCCATTCTACCTCTCCTCACACATCCCATTCTACCTCTCCTCACACGTCCCATTCTACCTCTCCTCTCACATCCCATTCTACCTCTCCTCACACATCCCATTCTACCTCTCTTCATACATCCCATTCTACCTCTCCTCACACATCCCATTCTACCTCTCCTCACACATCCCATTCTACCTCTCCTCACACATCCCATTCTACCTCTCCTCTCACATCCCATTCTACCTGTCATCACACATCCCATTGTACCTCTCCTCACACGTCCCATTCTACCTCTCCTCACACATCCCATTCTACCTCTCCTATTAGTAACTGCTAAACAAGAACATCCCATTCTACCTCTACTCACACATCCCATTCTACCTTTCCTCACACATCCCATTCTACCTCTCCTCACACATCCCATTCTACCTCCTCACACATCCCATTCTACCTCTCCTCACATCCCATTCTACCTCTCCTCACACATCCCATTCTACCTCTCCTCACACATCCCATTCTACCTCTCCTCACACATCCCATTCTACCTCTCCTCTCACATCCCATTCTACCTCTCCTCAAACATCCGATTCTACCTCTCCTCACACATCCCATTCTACCTCTCCTCACACATCCCATTCTACCTCTCCTCTCACATCCCATTCTACCTCTCCTCACACGTCCCATTCTACCTCCTCACACATCCCATTCTACCTCTCCTCACATCCCATTCTACCTCTCCTCACACATCCCATTCTACCTCTCCTCACACATCCCATTCTACCTCTGCTCACATCCCATTCTACCTCTCCTCACACATCCCATTCTACCTCTCCTCACACATCCCATTCTACCTCTCCTCACACATCCATTCCATCTCTCCTCACACATCCCATTCTACCTCTCCTCACACATCCCATTCTACCTCTCCTCACATCCCATTCTACCTCTCCTCACACATCCCATTCTACCTCTCCTCACACATCCCATTGTACCTCTCCTCACACATCCCATTCTACCTCTCCTCTCACATCCCATTCTACCTCTCCTCAAATCCCATTCTACCTCTCCTCACACATCCCATTCTACCTCTCCTCTCACATCCCATTCAACCTCTCCTCACACATCCCATTCTACCTCTCCTCACACATCCATTCTACGTCTCCTCACACATCCCATTCTACCTCTCCTCACACATCCCATTCTACCTCTCCTCACACATCCCATTCTACCTCTCCTCTCACATCCCATTCTAGCCTCTCCTCACACATCCCATTCTACCTCTCCTCACACATCCCATTCTACCTCTCCTCACACATCCCATTCTACCTCTCCTCACACATTCCATTCTATCTCTACTCACACATCCCATTCTACCTCTCCTCACACATCCCATTCTACCTCTCCTCACAGATCCCATTCTACCTCTCCTCTCACATCCCATTCTACCTCTCCTCACACATCCCATTCTACCTCTCCTCACACATCCCATTCTACCTCTCCTCACATCCCATTCTACCTCTCCTCACACATCCCATTCTACCTCTCCTCACACATCCCATTCTACCTCTCCTCTCACATCCCATTCTACCTCTCCTCACACATCCCATTCTACCACTCCTCACACATCCCATTCTACCTCTCCTCACACCTCCCATTCTACCTCTCCTCACACATCCCATTCTACCTCTCCTCACACATCCCATTCTACCTCTCCTCACATGTCCCATTCTACCTCTCCTCACACATCCCATTCTACCTCTCCTCTCACATCCCATTCTACCTCTCCTCACACATCCCATTCTACCTCTCCTCTCACATCCCATTCTACCTCTCCTCACACATCCCATTCTACCTCTACTCACATCCCATTCTATCTCAACTCACACGTCCCATTCTACCTCTCCTCACACGTCCCATTCTATCTCTCCTCACACATCCCATTCTACCTCTCCTCACACATCCCATTCTACCTCTCCTCACATCCCATTCTACCTCTCCTCACACATCCCATTCTACCTCTCCTCACACATCCCATTCTACCTCTCCTCACATCCCATTCTACCTCTCCTCACACATCCCATTCTACCTCTCCTCACATCCCATTCTACCTCTCCTCACACATCCCATTCTACCTCTCCTCACACATCCCATTCTATCTCTCTTCACACATCCCATTCTACCTCTCCTCACACATCCCATTCTACCTCTCCTCACATCCCATTCTACCTCTCCTCACACATCCCATTCTACCTCTCCTCACACATCCCATTCTACCTCTCCTCACACATCCCATTCTACCTCTCCTCACACATCCCATTCTACCTCTCCTCTCACATCCCATTCTACCTCTCCTCTCACATCCCATTCTACCTCTCCCCACACATCCCATTCTACCTCTCCTCTCACATCCCATTCTACCTCTCCTCTCACATCCCATTCTACCTCTCCTCACACATCGCATTCTACCTCTCCTCACACGTCCCATTCTACCTCTCCTCACACATCCCATTCTACCTCTCCTCACACGTCCCATTCTACCTCTCCTCACACATCCCATTCTACCTCTCCTCACACGTCCCATTCTACCTCTCCTCTCACATCCCATTCTACCTCTCCTCACACATCCCATTCTACCTCTCTTCATACATCCCATTCTACCTCTCCTCACACATCCCATTCTACCTCTCCTCACACATCCCATTCTACCTCTCCTCACACATCCCATTCTACCTCTCCTCACACATCCCATTCTACCTCTCCTCACACATCCCATTCTACCTGTCATCACACATCCCATTGTACCTCTCCTCACACGTCCCATTCTACCTCTCCTCACACATCCCATTCTACCTCTCCTCACATCCCATTCTACCTCTACTCACACATCCCATTCTACCTTTCCTCACACATCCCATTCTACCTCTCCTCACACATCCCATTCTACCTCCTCACACATCCCATTCTACCTCTCCTCACATCCCATTCTACCTCTCCTCACACATCCCATTCTACCTCTCCTCACACATCCCATTCTACCTCTCCTCACACATCCCATTCTACCTCTCCTCTCACATCCCATTCTACCTCTCCTCAAACATCCGATTCTACCTCTCCTCACACATCCCATTCTACCTCTCCTCACACATCCCATTCTACCTCTCCTCTCACATCCCATTCTACCTCTCCTCACACGTCCCATTCTACCTCCTCACACATCCCATTCTACCTCTCCTCACATCCCATTCTACCTCTCCTCACACATCCCATTCTACCTCTCCTCACACATCCCATTCTACCTCTGCTCACATCCCATTCTACCTCTCCTCACACATCCCATTCTACCTCTCCTCACACATCCCATTCTACCTCTCCTCACACATCCCATTCCATCTCTCCTCACACATCCCATTCTACCTCTCCTCACACATCCCATTCTACCTCTCCTCACATCCCATTCTACCTCTCCTCACACATCCCATTCTACCTCTCCTCACACATCCCATTGTACCTCTCCTCACACATCCCATTCTACCTCTCCTCTCACATCCCATTCTACCTCTCCTCAAATCCCATTCTACCTCTCCTCACACATCCCATTCTACCTCTCCTCTCACATCCCATTCAACCTCTCCTCACACATCCCATTCTACCTCTCCTCACACATCCCATTCTAAGTCTCCTCACACATCCCATTCTACCTCTCCTCACACATCCCATTCTACCTCTCCTCACACATCCCATTCTACCTCTCCTCTCACATCCCATTCTACCTCTCCTCACACATCCCATTCTACCTCTCCTCACACATCCCATTCTACCTCTCCTCACACATCCCATTCTACCTCTCCTCACACATTCCATTCTATCTCTACTCACACATCCCATTCTACCTCTCCTCACACATCCCATTCTACCTCTCCTCACAGATCCCATTCTACCTCTCCTCTCACATCCCATTCTACCTCTCCTCACACATCCCATTCTACCTCTCCTCACACATCCCATTCTACCTCTCCTCACATCCCATTCTACCTCTCCTCACACATCCCATTCTACCTCTCCTCACACATCCCATTCTACCTCTCCTCTCACATCCCATTCTACCTCTCCTCACACATCCCATTCTACCACTCCTCACACATCCCATTCTACCTCTCCTCACACCTCCCATTCTACCTCTCCTCACACATCCCATTCTACCTCTCCTCACACATCCCATTCTACCTCTCCTCACATGTCCCATTCTACCTCTCCTCACACATCCCATTCTACCTCTCCTCTCACATCCCATTCTACCTCTCCTCACACATCCCATTCTACCTCTCCTCTCACATCCCATTCTACCTCTCCTCACACATCCCATTCTACCTCTACTCACATCCCATTCTATCTCAACTCACACGTCCCATTCTACCTCTCCTCACACGTCCCATTCTATCTCTCCTCACACATCCCATTCTACCTCTCCTCACACATCCCATTCTACCTCTCCTCACATCCCATTCTACCTCTCCTCACACATCCCATTCTACCTCTCCTCACACATCCCATTCTACCTCTCCTCACATCCCATTCTACCTCTCCTCACACATCCCATTCTACCTCTCCTCACATCCCATTCTACCTCTCCTCACACATCCCATTCTGCCTCTACTCACATCCCATTCTACCTCTCCTCACACATCCCATTCTACCTCTCCTCACACATCCCATTCTATCTCTCTTCACACATCCCATTCTACCTCTCCTCACACATCCCATTCTACCTCTCCTCACATCCCATTCTACCTCTCCTCACACATCCCATTCTACCTCTCCTCACACATCCCATTCTACCTCTCCTCACATCCCATTCTACCTCTCCTCACACATCCCATTCTACCTCTACTCACATCCCATTCTACCTCTCCTCACATCCCATTCTACCTCTCCTCACACATCCCATTCTACCTCTCCTCACACATCCCATTCTATCTCTACTCACACATCCCATTCTACCTCTCCTCACACATCCCATTCTATCTCCCCTCACACGTCCCATTCTACCTCTCCTCACATCCCATTCTACCTCTCCTCACACATCCCATTCTACCTCTCCTCACATCCCATTCTATCTCTCCTCACACATCCCATTCTACCTCCCCTCACACATCCCATTCTACGTCTCCTCACACAATCCATTCTACCTCTCCTCACACATCCCATTCTACCTCTCCTCACACATCCCATTCTACCTCTCCTCACACATCCCATTCTACCTCTCCTCACACATCCCATTCTACCTCCCCTCACACATCCCATTCTTCCTCTCCTCACACATCCCGTTCTACATCTCCTCACACATCCCATTCTACCTCTCCTCACACATCCCATTCTACCTCTCCTCACACATCCCATTCTACCTCTCCTCACACATCCCATTCTACCTCTCCTCACACATCCTATTCTACCTCTCCTCTCACATCCCATTTTACCTCTCCTCACACATCCCATTCTACCTCTCCTCACACATCCCATTCTCCCTCTCCTCACACATCCCATTCTACCTCCACTCACATCCCATTCTACCTCTCCTCACACATCCCATTCTACCTCCCCTCACATCCCATTCTACTTCTCCTCACACATCCCATTCTACCTCTCCTCACACATCCCATTCTACCTCTCCTCACACATCCCATTCTACCTCTCCTCACACATCCCATTGTACCTCTCCTCACATCCCATTCTACCTCTCCTCACACATCCCAATCTACCTCTCCTCACACATCCCATTCTACCTCTCCTCACACATCCCATTCTACCTCTACTCACATCCCATTCTACCTCTCCTCACATCCCATTCTACCTCTCCTCACACATCCCATTCTACCTCTCCTCACACATCCCATTCTACCTCTCCTCACATCCCATTCTACCTCTCCTCACACATCCCATTCTACCTCTCCTCACACATCCCATTCTACCTCTACTCACATCCCATTCTACCTCTCCTCACATCCCATTCTACCTCTCCTCACACATCCCATTCTACCTCTCCTCGCACATCCCATTCTACCTCTCCTCACACATCCCATTCTACCTCTCCCCAAACATCCCATTGTACCTCTCCTCACATCCCATTCTACCTCTCCTCACACATCCCATTCTACCTCTCCTCTCACATCCCATTCTACCTCTCCTCTCACATCCCATTCTACCTCTCCTCACACATCCCATTCTACCTCTCCTCACATCCCATTCTACCTCTCCTCACACATCCCATTCTACCTCTCCTCACACATCCCATTCTACCTCCTCACACATCCCATTCTACCTCTCCTCACATCCTATTCTATCTCTCCTCACACATCCCATTCTACCTCTCCTCACATCCCATTCTACCTCTCCTCACACATCCCATTCTACCTCTCCTCACATCCCATTCTACCTCTCCTGACACATTCCATTCTACCTCTCCTCACACATCCCATTCTACCTCTCCTCTCACATCCCTTTCTACCTCTCCTCTCACATCCCATTCTACCTCTCCTCACATCCCATTCTACCTCTCCTCACACATTCCATTCTACCTCTCCTCACACGTCCCATTCTACCTCTCCTCACACATCCCATTCTACCTCTCCGCACACATCCCATTCTAGCTCTCCTCACACATCCCATTCTTCCTCTCCTCACACATCCCATTCTTCCTCTCCTCACACATCCCATTCTACCTCTCCGCACACATCCCATTCTATCTCTCCTCACACATCCCATTCTACCTCTCCTCACATCCCATTCTACCTCTCCTCACACATCCCATTCTACCTCTCCTCACACGTCCCATTCTACCTCTCCTCACACATCCCATTCTACCTCTCCTCACACATCCCATTCTGCCTCTCCTCACACATCCCATTCTACCTCTCCTCACATCCCATTCTACCTCTCCTCACACATCCCATTCTACCTCTCCTCACATCCCATTCCACCTCTCCTCTCACATCCCATTCTACCTCTCCTCATACATCCCATTCTACCGCTCCTCACACATCCCATTCTACCTCTCCTCACACCTCCCATTCTACCTCTCCTCACACATCCCATTCTACCTCTCCTCACACATCCCATTCTACCTCTCCTCACATGTCCCATTCTACCTCTCCTCACACATCCCATTCTACCTCTCCTCTCACATCCCATTCTACCTCTCCTCACACATCCCATTCTACCTCTCCTCTCACATCCCATTCTACCTCTCCTCACACATCCCATTCTACCTCTACTCACATCCCATTCTACCTCTACTCACACGTCCCATTCTACCTCTCCTCACACGTCCCATTCAGTTCAGTTCAAATGCTTTATTGGCATGAAAGTTTACAGAGAACCATATTGCCAAAGCTTACATAGCAAAAAGGTACAGTTTTCCAACATTCTGTAGGTGTCAATCGATTTGACATTTGTTGGGTATATACAATATTACTTTTAAACAATATTAATTTTAAACAGTCTTTCTACTTCATTTGGTACGTTCAATATTAATTTTAAACAGTCTTACTTTTAATACAGTCCTCAGGTTGTGACATGTTGTTACATATTTAGCCCCAAGGTATGGTCTGTCTCCTTCTCCTAGGACTAATCTCAATTTTGACAGATCATCCAATTCCTTGAAATCTGGGGTTGTTTGGCTTAGCTTGTTGAATAATATGTTTCTTGATGTGTTGAATTTTTCGCATTTTAGGAGGAAATGCATTTCTGTTTCAACCTCGCCAGCCAGACATTGATCGCATATTCTATTCTCTCTAGGCTGCCAGGATTTCTTGTATCTGCCTTTTTCAATTTCCAGTTGGTGGTCGCTTAGTCTGTACCTGGTGAGGGTCTGTCTCTGTTTTGTGTCTCTGATGGTCGTGAGGTAGTCTGCCAGTTTATATTCTCTTTTTAGGGCCCGGTAACATTCTAATCTGCTTTGGTTTTCGGTTATTTTGTTCCAATGTTCCAGGTAGGTTTCTTTGCATTGTTTAATGATTTGGTTCACTCGGATTGGTGTTTGGACGGCTGTGTTGGTCTGGGGCTGGTCAGGGTCCGGCTGAGTACTTAGTTTCAGTAGCAGCTGACTCAGGGGACTCTTTTCTGGGTTTAGCTCTTGGGTCTGAAAGGCTTTGAAATGAAGGGTGTCTGGGGAGCTAGATTTGAGGTGATTTAGGAAGTTTAGTGCTCGTTTTTGGATGTTTATTATCAGTGGGTATCTGCCTAGTTCGGCTCTGCATGCATTTGTTGGCGTTTTTCTTTGGGTGCGAAGGATGCTTCGGCAGAATTCTGCATGTAGGGCTTCTATTGTGTGTTTTTCCCATTTAGTGTAGCTTTGGTGATTTAGCGGGCCCCATACTTCACTACCGTACAGTGCAATGGGCAGGATTATGCTGTCAAAAATTTTGAGCCAGATTTTGATTGGGATTTGGATGTTGTAGAATTTTCTTTTTATTGCATTTAGGGCTCTTCGGGCTTTTTCTTTTAGTGCATTCACTGCTATGCTGAAGCTCCCTGATGCTGTAATAGTTAGACCAAGGTAGGTGTAGCTCATAGTGTGTCCTATAGTGGTATCACTGAGGGTAAACTGGTATTTGTTTTCCTGACATCTGGGTCTTTTCTGAAAAATCATGATGTTGGTTTTCTTTAGATTTACTGTTAGAGCCCAATTTTGGCAGTATTTGTCGAGTAGGTCTAGTTGTTGCTGTAATCCCTGTTCTACCTCCCATTCTACCTCTCCTCACACATCCCATTCTACCTCTCCTCACATCCCATTCTACCTCTCCTCACACATCCCATTCTACCTCTCCTCACACATCCCATTCTACCTCTCCTCACATCCCATTCTACCTCTCCTCACACATCCCATTCTACCTCTCCTCACATCCCATTCTACCTCTCCTCACACATCCCATTCTACCTCTACTCACATCCCATTCTACCTCTCCTCACACATCCCATTCTACCTCTCCTCACACATCCCATTCTATCTCTCTTCACACATCCCATTCTACCTCTCCTCACACAGCCCATTCTACCTCCCCTCACATCCCATTCTACCTCTCCTCACACATCCCATTCTACCTCTCCTCACACATCCCATTCTACCTCTCCTCACACATCCCATTCTACCTCTCCTCACACATCCCATTCTACCTCTCCTCACACATCCCATTCTACCTCTCCTCACACATCCCATTCTACCTCTCCTCACACATCCCATTCTACCTCCCCTCACACATCCCATTCTTCCTCTCCTCACACATCCCGTTCCACATCTCCTCACACATCCCATTCCACCTCTCCTCACACATCCCATTCTACCTCTCCTCACACATCCCATTCTACCTCTCCTCACACATCCCATTCTACCTCTCCTCACACATCCCATTCTACCTCTCTTCTCACATCCCATTCTACCTCTCCTCACACATCCCATTCTACCTCTCCTCACACATCCCATTCTACCTCTCCTCACACATCCCATTCTACCTCCACTCACATCCCATTCTACCTCTCCTCACACATCCCATTCTACCTCCCCTCACATCCCATTCTACCTCTCCTCACACATCCCATTCTACCTCTCCTCACACATCCCATTCTACCTCTCCTCACACATCCCATTCTACCTCTCCTCACACATCCCATTGTACCTCTCCTCACATCCCATTCTACCTCTCCTCACACATCCCATTCTACCTCTCCTCACACATCCCATTCTACCTCTCCTCACACATCCCATTCTACCTCTACTCACATCCCATTCTACCTCTCCTCACATCCCATTCTACCTCTCCTCACACATCCCATTCTACCTCTCCTCACATATCCCATTCTACCTCTCCTCACATCCCATTCTACCTCTCCTCACACATCCCATTCTACCTCTCCTCACACATCCCATTCTACCTCTACTCACATCCCATTCTACCTCTCCTCACATCCCATTCTACCTCTCCTCACACATCCCATTCTACCTCTCCTCACACATCCCATTCTACCTCTCCTCACACATCCCATTCTACCTCTCCTCACACATCCCATTGTACCTCTCCTCACATCCCATTCTACCTCTCCTCACACATCCCATTCTACCTCTCCTCTCACATCCCATTCTACCTCTCCTCTCACATCCCATTCTACCTCTCCTCACACATCCCATTCTACCTCTCCTCACACATCCCATTCTACCTCTCCTCACATCCCATTCTACCTCTCCTCACACATCCCATTCTACCTCTCCTCACACATCCCATTCTACCTCCTCACACATCCCATTCTACCTCTCCTCACATCCCATTCTATCTCTCCTCACACATCCCATTCTACCTCTCCTCACATCCCATTCTACCTCTCCTCACACATCCCATTCTACCTCTCCTCACATCCCATTCTACCTCTCCTCACACATTCCATTCTACCTCTCCTCACACATCCCATTCTACCTCTCCTCTCACATCCCATTCTACCTCTCCTCTCACATCCCATTCTACCTCTCCTCACATCCCATTCTACCTCTCCTCACACATTCCATTCTACCTCTCCTCACACGTCCCATTCTACCTCTCCTCACACATCCCATTCTACCTCTCCGCACACATCCCATTCCAGCTCTCCTCACACATCCCATTCTTCCTCTCCTCACACATCCCATTCTTCCTCTCCTCACACATCCCATTCTACCTCTCCTCACACATTCCATTCTACCTCTCCTCACACATCCCATTCTACCTCTCCACACACATCCCATTCTATCTCTCCTCACACATCCCATTCTACCTCTCCTCACATCCCATTCTACCTCTCCTCACACATCCCATTCTGCCTCTCCTCACACATCCCATTCTACCTCTCCTCACACATCCCATTCTACCTCTCCTCACACATCCCATTCTGCCTCTCCTCACACATCCCATTCTACCTCTCCTCACATCCCATTCTACCTCTCCTCACACATCCCATTCTACCTCTCCTCACATCCCATTCTACCTCTCCTCACATCCCATTCTAGCTCCCCTCACACATCCCATTCTACCTCTCCTCACATCCCATTCTACCTCTCCTCACATGTCCCATTCTACCTCTCCTCACACATCCCATTCTATATCTCCTCACATCCCATTCTACCTCTCCTCACGCATCCCATTCTACCTCTCCTCACACATCCCATTCTACCTCTCCTCACATATCCCATTCTACCTCTCCTCACACATCCCATTCTCTCTCTCCTCACACGTCCCATTCTACCTCTCCTCACACATCCCATTCTACCTCTCCTCACATCCCATTCTACCTCTCCTCACATCCCATTCAACAGCTCCTCACACATCCCATTCTACCTCTCCTCACACATCCCATTCTACCTCTCCTCACACATCCCATTCTACCTCTCCTCACATCCCATTCTACCTCTCCTCACATCCCATTCTACCTCTCCTCACATCCCATTCCACCTCTCCTCACATCCCATTCTACCTCTCCTCACATCCCATTCTACCTCTCCTCACATCCCATTCTACCTCTCCTCACACATCCCATTCTACCTCTCCTCTCACATCCCATTCTACCTCTCCTCACTTCCCATTCTACCTCTCCTCACACATCCCATTCTACCTCTCCTCACACCCCATTCTACCTCTCCTCACGTCCCATTCTACCTCTCCTCACACATCCCATTCTACCTCTCCTCACACCCCATTCTACCTCTCCTCACATCCCATTCTACCTCTCCTCACACGTCCTATTCTACCTCTCCTCACACATCCCATTCTACCTCTCCTCACATCCCATTCTATCTCTCCTCACACATCCCATTCTACCTCTCCTCTTAGATCCCATTCCACCTCTCCTCACTTCCCATTCTACCTCTCCTCACACATCCCATTCTACCTCTCCTCACACGTCCCATTCTACCTCTCCTCACACGTCCCATTCTACCTCTCCTCACACATCCCATTCTACCTCTCCTCCCGCATCCCATTCTACCTCTCCTCACACATCCCATTCTACCTCTCCTCACACGTCCCATTCTACCTCTCCTCACACATCCCATTCTACCTCTCCTCACACGTCCCATTCTACCTCTCCTCACACATCCCATTCTACCTCTCCTCACACATCCCATTCTACCTCTCCTCACACATCCCATTCTACCTCTCCTCACACATCCCATTCTACCTCTCCTCACTTCCCATTCTACCTCTCCTCACACATCCCATTCTACCTCTCCTCACACATCCCATTCTACCTCTCCTCACACATCCCATTCTACCTCTCCTCACACATCCCATTCTACCTCTCCTCACTTCCCATTCTACCTCTCCTCACACATCCCATTCTACCTCTCCTCACACATCCCTTTCTACCTCTCCTCACACATCCCATTCTACCTCTCCTCACACATCCCATTCTACCTCTCCTCACACATCCCTTTCTACCTCTCCTCACACATCCCATTCTACCTCTCCTCTCACATCCCATTCTACCTCTCCTCACACATCCCATTCTACCTCTCCTCACACATCCCATTCTACCTCTCCTCACACATCCCATTCTACCTCTCCTCACACATCCCATTCTACCTCTCCTCTCACATCCCATTCTACCTCTCCTCTCACATCCCATTCTACCTCTCCTCACACATCCCATTCTACCTCTCCTCACACATCCCATTCTACCTCTCCTCTCACATCCCATTCTACCTCTCCTCTCACATCACATTCTACCTCTATTCTCACACATCCCATTCTACCTCTCCTCTCACATCCCATTCTACCTCTCGGCTCACTGGTCCCATTCTACCTCTCCTCACACATCCCATTCTACCTCTCCTCTCACATCCCATTCTACCTCTCCTCTCACATCACATTCTACCTCTATTCTCACACATCCCATTCTACCTCTCCTCTCACATCCCATTCTACCTCTCGGCTCACTGGTCCCATTCTACCTCTTCTCACAGTTCTCACACCTGGACTGTTGGCTCTTCTTTCCTGACACACGAGCTCACACTTTTAGGAGAGTAGATGAAATGTGAAAGAGTGGGGACAATGCACACAATTTGAAAGTCTGGGCTTAGTTCATAAACAACCTTAAAAATCCATTCATCTCGCCATAATATGAAATGTAACTCATATAATCTGGTCTCTCATCCATTATCCAATAACCTAGGCATCTTCAATTAACCTGCGGTTTCTAGGTGGTATATGTGGCTCAGTCAATGCTAAAGGCAGTTGTTCATTGATCATCATGCTTCATATATATGATCAATAACCCAATCTGCATCATAAACTTGCCTGTTAGAAAGCATTAGGTGCTCACTGAGAATGAGACTAAATCCATTGATCAACTTCACCCCAGACTGTGTGTGTTTATCTGGCCATGATGGGTCGTGCCCACTGGTTTTGTGACCTTTAGCTGTTATGGGCCTTTCTGGGCCATTCATCTCAAGGTTGAGTCCTGGGGGAATTGAGAGCTGCTGAATAGGGAGCACTCCTGAGTCTCATTCTAACCCAGGGCTGTCAACTAGACGCTCCACGGGCCCGATCACCGGGGTGGATTGGGAACTTAAAACAGCCCTGGAAAATATTCTGAAAGCGGCCCATGTCACCCATCGATAGTCTTATAACCTCATTTTCAGTAACCTTATTCCTACTTACTCAGTTATTGTAATAGTCATTTGTAGACAAGTTACAAAGAACTCTCTATTTTATAATAGTTTTATGAAATATATTTGTAAATACAGGAAACTTTGTGCTATCCGGCACCGACGGGACCAAGCTGTTGCCGTTCCCTCAAAACTGCCGGACACTCCAGCGCTAATGTTGAAACATACGGAAGCTTTTGAGCTCCGTATCTGTCAACAAACCCTGTTGAACAGCTTCTAAACAGTCCAAGCGTCTCTGTAACGTCTCTGTAGCTTAGCAACAGCTTCAGCGAGACCTTGCAGAGCTTTACTGTTGAGAAAAAAGCAACGAGAAGAAAAAAAACCTAACGAAACGGCTTCTGATTTTTGCTGGTGGCTCGAGCATTCCAGACAGTTAGCCTTCGGATAACACAAAGTTTCCTGTACTGCTTACTGTACAATTGCATGTACTGCTTATTTACAAAGCAAATGAAAACATTAATTAAACAAAAATAGCACCATACACATACACCAAACTGAAAATCAGTATGTGTGACATTATCTGAAAATAATAACAATACAATTGTCAGGTTATTGCAGATATAGCTCCTTGCGTAATAATGAACTTTTCAATGATACATTATCAATGATTGCACCAGGGTTTATACGATGTAGAATGTTGTAATAGATTAAATCATTGTTTTAAACAAAGAAAATGCGTGCATCCAACTGTACAATACTAACCCTCCGAGATATATGCACTCCTCCAATTCTGGCCCCTTAATCGCTCCATCACCAGCGGCCGTGACTTCAGCTGCCAAGGCCCTAAGCTCTGGAATTCCCTCCCTAAACCTTTCCCCATGTCTACCTCCATTAAGACGCTCCTTAAACCCTAACTCTTTGACCGAGCTTTTGGTCATCGGCCCTAATATCTCCTCATGTGGCTCAGTGTCAAATTGTGTTTGATAACGCTCCTGTGAAGCACATTGGGACGTTTTAGTACATAAAAGGCACTATATGTTGTTGTTGTTGTAGGCACTAATATTCATGGTGTATCAATGCTGCTTATGCGATTTCAAACTGACTTACCAAAGATTGTGATTAGAATTACCCCACTGCTGCAGCCACTGAAGAGCATTGTCACCACCTTTGCAGGCAAACTACACTTCAAAAGTAATCAATTAATTTTCACCATTCAGCACGGAAGCGAACCTCAAAATTGATCGCTGTTGCAGGGCTGGCCTAACAAAAAGATGACACCTGCCGTTCATTGACACAGCAGAGGGTTGGTTACCTGCACATCGGTTCTGACTTCAGAGGCTAGACCTTGGCCGCATTCAATGCTCGAGGCAAGCGGTTGTCTGTAGCTAGGAGATGAGTCTCGTGAGTGCCGGAATTGCGTGCCATGGAGAGGGTCCAGGCCCTAGTCCCGCCGCTTGCTGTCAGTGTGTGAGGGAGAGGCCGGTCAGTGAGTCTGCTTCTACGCACGAATGGCTTGTTTACAACAGCCCAGTCCCACACTTGGGCAGCGTTAGGAGCCGGAAAGATGTTTGAGAATTTCAAATTGCGGCTGCTGAGTGTGCAGCAGCATCTCAGCACCGGGTAGGAGAAGAGCGGGAGGCACTCTTTCTCCAGCCACTTGCGCTTTGGCCGCTGGGTTTTGATCTCAGCCCCTTCCACCCGTTCCAGTTTACTGTTGTGCACAGCCTGTCTATTTCAGTGCGCAGGACCTTACAAATTGCACCTGCGCACCTTAGAGGGAGCATTGCTGTAGGAGTACCTTCACCACACGGACTGCAGCGGTTCAAGAAGGCGGCTCACCACCACCTTCTCAAGGGCAATTAGGGATGGGCAATAAATGCTGGCCTTGACAGCGACGTCCACATCCCAGGAATAAATTAAAAAAGACAAATTTGGCAAAATCTAATTGACAACAGTTGTAATTAAAATTTCAAGTTACCACTGTCCAAGAACTCCTAAATGTATGTTGCCAATGAATTTGCCCACCAACACAATGATCACCATTATCTTCTATTTGACCTCATCATTCATCTCCTCCTACAGAATTAGTCCCATTATTATTAACTCATTGGGCAAAGTGGAAAATAGAATTCAAAATATTTACTGACCTAAAAATACTTTGTGTGTTATAATTTAGTGTTTCTCCCTTGGTCTGTCCCCAATGGTGTCTGAGTTTGTGTCTAATTTAGTGTTCCTTCTGGCTGCTACCCCAGTGGAAGGAAGAAGTAAGGTGGCTGCCTGCTGGGACTTAAAGGATCGCACTTGGAATAATGGTGTCTCTGTACCACTGGTCGTTTCATGAGATGTCCTTTCAACTGTTAAAGCCACGTCCGTTACTGTGGTGGCTGCCTGGCCCTGCCTGCTTTCTAACTCAGTTTGGGTCATCTGAGCCAGAGGGTTGAGCGAGACAGAGATGTTGTTGGTCCAAGAGACAGCTCCCTCACCTATACCTACTCCTGTTATGTACTTACTTCTAGACCTTTACTCAGCAAATCTAGAGGTCCAGGACAGACTCATGGAGATTGGAGCCCAGGGTGTTTACAGCATCAGTTAGAACATTCCTGAGAGAAGCCACGGCAGTGTTCCTGACCTCTCCTAAGCAAGGGAGAGTGGGTTGTACATGGTCTCGAGGAGCCATGCCCAACAGGGTGGACCTGCAAAAAGCCATCCTGCATGACTGCACATAAGGGCCCCGATTTTCGGGCAGCTGTCGGGCGGCTTTTCATGCAGCCGTGGTCCGAAAATCGCGGAAAAGGCGGGTCGGGACCCCCCCGCCTGATTCCTCGCCCGTCCGACTTTCGGACTGCCGTTTTCACGCGCCCCGCTTCAGTCCCGCCTGCCGCTGGCGGGACTGCTCGTCGGAGCACTAACAAGCAATTATCTGCTTGTTGAAGTGGATTTTCCCGTGCCGTTGCGACTTTGGGGCTTTCCCCACCTGAATCCCGTCTGCGGGGAACCCCGCCGATGAGAGCTGGCGTGAAAACAGCTGGCTTGCTTGCTTGCAGCAGCAGGTCGCTGAGGGCTGAAGAGATTTAAAGAGGCAGCATTTGCAGGCTGCAGGACCTTGTTGATCAAGGCTTGGGGGAACTATTTGAAGCCTTAGGAGCAGCTGCAGAAAGTTGGAGCCTCACACACTTCTTCAGTGTGAGCTCCTGGGAAGCCCCTCTCACCACCCTAACTCAGGACCTCCTCAACCGAGGCATCTGCTAGAAGCATGGGAGACCTTTGGCACCTTCCCTTCCTGGCATTAGAGGATCTCCAACAGCAGGGATGGCAGCAGCAGAACCAGGAACAGCAGGATGAGCACCAGGAGCACCAGGCTGCTGCTCACTCACCTGAAGCTGCACAAACCAGAAGGGGCCAGCGCTTGGAAGTGGCTTGAGAGCACCTTGCTGTGCTTCAGGGGGCCAGTGGGACCCGTTTCTGCACTGGCAGTCCTACTCAGAAGGACTTCCATGAAGATCTGGTTTCTCTGTTCAACTGATGGCCAACGCTCCTCAAGAGATGTCATTCTCTTATGAGCACTCACCATGTTTTCCGTACCCTGGCGAGTTATCTCCTCCATGGAGGTTGCCAACCTTTCCATGGTGCTGCGTTCATGCACCAATGACCCCACAAAGGCTCTGTTCATGGTCGCTATGGACTCCTCCATTCGCTCCACACTCGCAGCGACCCTGGAGACAAAATCTGCCAGAGACTCCTGCATCTGTGCATGGAGATCCATCACCTCTTCTCTTGCGGATGGACCCAGAGGCAGAGGGTCGACATGCAGCGCAGCTGAGCTGAGCTGGCAGAGCCCTGCGCCCTCCGACGAGGACTCTCCACTGCTGTCCCTGTCTCCAGAATCTGCTGAGGCTCACTTGTTAGCTGTGAAACACCAGGTGACAACACTACTCTATGTCCCAAAGGTCCCCCCGAGGTGTGAGTGTCTGCGCTGGTGCTGGGTGCGCTTACTTCTGCTGACGCTGCACCCTCAGAGGTTGGAGCTTCCTCTGAGGAGTCTGGCTGCACAGCCTCTTCCTCCTCCACAGTGAGGACGGGGGCTCTGGATGGTACTGTGGGGGAGTAAAGGAAGGAGTTAGAGATGTAATGCCAAGGTTCCTCTGGTGACTCCCAGCGAGTTGGCATCTGCTGACACCTGCATCCATGCAGCATTGGTCTCAGTGGGAGGCCTCTTCCTCCCTGACCTAGGGAAGAGGACCTCCCTGTGGGCCCTAACCCCATCCAATAATGCCTGCAGTGAAGCCTCATCAAATTTGAAGGCAGCTCGGGGTATGGCACTGGCCACAGCTGCTGCAGGCTCCTTATGCCATCCTGTATGGTTCATTTGGAAGCCTTCAGAGGATGCAGTGCTTGCCATGGACCTTGAAAGCACCACGAATGATGACATCATACTGTGGGGATTTCTGACTCGATTTAGACAATTAGCAAGGCTTCCCACATGCTGGGAATTAATTGGCCAATTGAGGGAAAATTGCGTGGGGCTGGCTGACACTTTTTTATGTGTGTCAGAAACCCCACATTTGGGGAAATCCGACCATTTCCCACACAAGCCGAAAATCGGGGCCAAGGAATCTTCCATATCGGCCGTTTTCTCTTGTATGGTGCTGCAGACAATCTTCATGACTCTGTCAGGGAATATGCATGGAGGGGGCATTGAGATTGGTTGCAGTAGGCCTCAGAGGCTTTCCTGTAGCCTCTGTGCTGCCAGTTGAAGGTTACCCTAAACGTTGACATTTTTCAAGTTCAGGCCTAACCCTGTGCAACTGATTGCCTTGCAGTCAATTTCACCTACTTCCCAGCCTTTAAATTGTAAACACCTCCCTCTACTGCCATTATGGGTGGCCTACCCTCCACGCTTGGCCTGGAGTTTTCAGGAATTGAAGATTAATCTCCAGGACACTGCTGGGAGCAACTCTGGGGAAAAATCATTGGGGCATTAAAAACAATTGCGTGTTTTTCTTCATTTTCTTTGAACATGTCTGTTTATTAGTTATAAAAATATTGGGGATGGGAAAAAAGGCTCTTTGACTGTCAGTCAAGAATCATCCAATCAGGTAATGAAGAGTCTTTGTTTTCCAATTGGCATGGGAAAGCGGAGCGGCGTGAGGATGGACGTGTTGGGCGACCAATGATGGGAGCATGGGGGCGGGGCAGTTGGAGGCAGGATGTCATGTGATGAAACCTCCAGGAATATATTCAACTAGAGTTGGCAACCCTAACTGCCATAGCAATCCTGGGCAGCAGGGGCGAACAGGCATCCGTTGCATTCAGCATTGCTATGGTGCAAATTATGAATTACGCTTGGTTATGTACTTTCATAATTGAAATGTCACCACAAAATGGACAGGCATATTGTACATCACCTGTCCTCAGGCACTGTCCCTCTCTCTTTCAAAATCACACTCAAATTGCTAGTTATTGAAAACACTTTGTTACATCTATGTACCATGCAGATTGGTTCTGCAACATAACAATGAGGGCTTAACTGTTTAATGTCAATGCAGCAGTTGGAATAGTTGACAGCTTCTGACTGCATTAGCAGTTCCAGAAGGACTACATCATGTTAACTGATTTATTAAAGTCCTTCTAATCCTAGAAAATCCAAACCCTGCCTGTTTGAATATTTACAGACATGCAGAATGTGTACACACATTCCAGACAGAGTGTGGCTGTTTTAAGCGAGTCACAATATGGGGGAGAAAATGTAAACTTGTAAATTCAAGGACAGTTGCTGCAACTAGGGCACTGCATTAACCTCCTGAAAAGGAGATGCTAACAATGAGGCACTGATGAAAAAATCAACTGCACGGTCATTTCTGTCTCATTTTTTCCATTTATATTGCCTGCTACAATATTCCACCCTCAGGTTGTACCAGCTTAGGTTTTAGCTCAAATGTTGAACTACTTCAATAAAGCCAATCCTTTCTAATAACTAAACATTATACAGAATGCCCAATACCATTTATTCTTCAAGAAGTGGTCATGTTTTCCAAATCTCCTGGTTTATTTCAAAGAAACAAATCTGTTTCCACAAAGACCACGCCTCATTTTAATTATGTGTAAGGGCGCAGACAACACTTGGCATTTTGAGTGAGTTTTGTACTGAGCTGCCAGTTTTCTCTATTTTAATGACATTCTGAGCCTGCTCAGTTGGAAAATGGAGGCACACCCTACTTCCTGCTCCTCCCCCCCCCTCCACACATACACACACACACACACAAACAATGAATTGTTTGAGAACATTTCTGTTTATTCCCCATGTGTGTGGATCGCAATTCACTTGAGCACAGAGTGAAACAGTTTTCAAAAAGCATTTGTATGCTATAAACCCTGCCTAGTTTCAACAGCATGATTAGCAATTCCTGTACAGTTGGGTTATATGTTCTTCTTATCTCAATTTACCCCCATATTAAAAAATTTCTACTGCTGTTGTTTCTCTTCCCATTACACACTCTGTGATGTAAAACTTTACCCTGAAGAAGTAGTCTCTGATCACTGACAGAGTCATGCTGATATTTCTACTAAAGCTGTAACAGAGCATGAGCCCAGAGCAGAATTCCAACCTCTATAAGAGGTGAGTTATATTAGAGCTGTGAACATTGGGATAATATTAGGACCGCAATTTCTAATCTGAAATGAAGTGTCAGCTGTGGCTCAGTGGGTAGCACACTTGCCTCTAAGCCAAATGGTTGTGGGCTCAAGTCCCACTCCATGAGACTGGAGCACAAAAAATCTCGGCTCACACTCCAGTGCAGTTAATCAATCTCCTCTCATTTGTACAGAGAGTTGAGTACTCAGATACATATAGTTTGGAAACAAAACAAGCCGTAAAATACAAAGGTTGCTTTGGATATGCCAGCGTCAGCTGTAGTTCAGTTGGTAGCACCCTTGCCTTTGAGTCAGAAGGTTGTGGGTTAAAGTCCCACTCCAGAGACTTGAGCAAAAAAATCCAGCCTGACACTCCAGTGCAGTGCTGAGGGAATGCTGCACCATTTGAGGCGCTGTCTTGATGAGACATTAAACTGAGGCCCTGTCTGCTCTCTCAGGTGGATGTAAAAGATCCCATGGCATAGAGTAGGAGAGTTATCCCTGGTGTCCTGGCCAATATTTATCCCTCAATCAACATAACAAAAAACAGATTATCTGATTATTATCACATTGCTGTTTGTGGAAGCTGCGCACAAATTGGCTGCCACATTACAACAGTGGCTGTAAAGTGCTTTGAGATGTCCGGTGGTCGTAAAGGCGTTATATCAATGCAAGTCTTTTTTTTTTAAATGACAACATCACAAATCCATTTTGGCAGGTAGGTCTTTGCCTCAAATTAGCGACTTTGGGGGTTTGATGCTCACCCATTTGAAACCTGCTCCGAGTTAACCCTCCCCACCCCCATAAAATCAGAATAATAAACTGGGGGGAATATACATATATTGAAAAAAGATTAACTGACCTTATCTGTCATCTGTATTCCTGTGGGAATTTTTTCCATGTTATTCCTCCATTTGAGAGCTTACAATGGATCAGTATTCATTCTTTCCTGTTATCTGACAATCATTAATAAATAAATGAATGCTATGCATTATAAGATTCATTCCTCATATCAAGAAGTGTAGTTACATATTACCTTTCCTGTGCTTTTGTTTTTTTATTTATTTCTGTTTTTGTTCCCCCTCTAATTTCCCTACATTACAACAATAACTACATTTCAAAAATAATTCATTGGCTGTGCAGCATTTTGGGATGTCCTGAGGTTGTGAAAAGCACTATATAAATGTAAGATTGTTCTTTATTTTTCTTTCTTCAGCTAATTTTTCTTCCTATTCCCTGAAGTTTGGTTTTCTTTATTTTTATTGTTTTTGGAGTTTTGCTGATTTTTTAAAAAGTTGTTTCAGTTTAATCTTTTAACATTCCTTTCTTCCCTTCCTCTGACATACTCCATTCCCTGGGTTAGGGTTAGATAGGTCACTTGCTGTCAGGCCTCCACTGATACTGCTCTATGAGTATCCATGAGAGCAGACTTGAATGACCTAGTCTCTGTTTTTACCCCTCATTCTTTGAGGGAAAAAAATGCAAAACCACTGCTGAGGACTGTCTTTTGGACTAGCCAGTTTCTATTTTTTTATTACTTTTATGAAAGAGGAATTTTTTGTTCTAAAACTGGTTGTTCAGATGAAAGCAGCTGTCGATATGGGACAGTATTCTTCGACAGAGCCACTGAGGTGGTAGATAGAGGATTAATATACATCATACACAGGGATTTTCAGAAAACATTTAGTAAGGTTCTGCATAAAAGATTACCAGTTAAAATGAGGACAACCTTGTGGCATAGACAGGAAATTGGTTTGGAAGTAGGAGGCAAAAATTTGGGATAACAGAGACCAATATTCCCATTAAGTTTGGAGGTCCATCGCAGCCGGCTCACTGGCTATTAAATGGAAAAACCGCGCATACGCTAATTTTGAATTGGCTGCACAGCCCGTTAAAAGGACCGTGCGACCCTAAAAAAAATTAGAGGAACATTGGAAAAGAAAGACATTCTTGGATTGACAGTTGGTGTCCCCCAGGGATTAGTGCTGGAGCCACCACTTTTCATTCTATATACAAATGACCTGGATTTAAAAAGAGAGGAGAGCATATCCAAGATCTGCAGATGATACTAAGCTAGGAGGGTTAAGGGTAGATTTCCTCCTTGCTGTTGCGAGTGGCGCTGAGATAGATCAGGCAATGGGGGTAGTTGATAAATAAAGTGGAGATCAATGTTGCCCAACATCTGCCCATTTTGCACCGCATGTGGATTTCCAGTTCGAGCAAAATTTTAAATTTCCATGGTGGGGAGGGTACGGGAAGAGGCTCTGACATATCCCAGCCAGTCAGTAGCGCCACATTCTGGGGCCTCCTGGGGCAGGTGGGTGCCAGAAATGCACCCAAACCAGCACAGCCACCAGCTGGACCCAGGCTAATTTAATGACCCCCGCATACTCAGCTGAGGTCAGCAATGAAGGGCATCAGCGGGCCCAATCCTGGGGTGGGTACCAGTAGCACAGCCCAGTGAAGTTCGGCCCCAAGAGCTTCATCTTAATATTTAAATTCAATGTAATGGGATGCATTTCAACACGTGGGCGATTTTCTGTGATTTTCACTGGGAATGTGCAGTGCACTAAACTCATTCATATAAAATAGGCAATGTTCCTGATAGATAGGAAGTCAGCATTTAAATGCTGCTTGGAACTGCAGTGTTCTGAGAAGAATATCACAAAATGGCATTTTTTTTCGATTTGTGCTGGGTGTTATTTTCAGTGTTAATTTTTCTCAGATTATTTTTCAAAATGGGGATTCCTCTCTTTATGCGTTATTTGCAGGAGAAAATAAGGGGTGACAGGAGGGATGTGTAGCACCCATTCTTTCCATAGAATCATAGAGATTACAGCACAGGAGGAGGCCATTCACCTTACCTTGTCTGTGCTAGTTCTTTACTGGAACAATTAAAATCTAATCCTGCTGTCGCACCTCTCCTCCTAGCCTTGTATTTTCCTCTGTTTCAAATATTTATCCAATTTCCCTTAAAAGGTGCAATAGTTTCTGCTGCAACCACTCCCTGTGACAAAGCATTCCATGTTTCAACAGCCCTTTGCATAAAGACAAAGTTCCACAAAGCCATATCTATCGGAGAGGCATACTACCTTGTAATGTCAAAGGAAAGCTGCCTTTACAGGCTCTGCTCCATTAAAGTTGCATTGTCACCTAGAGTCTGACCTCCAACCAGCTTCCACCAGAGAGATGACAATGCTTGGTGGCCATCAATGATACCACAGCCCTCAACATTTAGGCCTCTGGCTCATTCTAACTGCCACAGAGGACATCAGCAATATTAGTAAATCTGCAGCTCTCAGATGTATCAAGCAGGTAACTGAAGCATTGGCCCCGATTTTCGGCTTGTATGGGGAATGGTCGGATTTCCCCGAATGTGGGGTTTCTGACACACGTAAAAAAGTGTCAGCCAGTTCCACGCAATTTTCCCTCAAGTGGCCAATTAATTCCCAGCATGTGGGAAGCCTTGCTAATTGTCCAGTTCGAGTCAGAAATCCCCACAGTATGATGTCATCATTCGTGGTGCTTTCAAGGTCCATAGCAAGCACTGCATCCTCTGAAGGCTTCCAAACGAACCATACAGGATGGCAGAGGAGCCTGCAGCAGCTGTGGGCAGTGCCAGACCCCGAGCTGCCTCCAAATTCGACGAGGCTTCGCTGCAGGCATTATTGGATGGGGTTAGGGCCCACAGGGAGGTCCTCTTCCCTAGGTCAGGGAGGAAGCGGCCTCCCACTGAGACCAATGCTGCATGGATGCAGGTGTCAGCAGATGCCAACTCGCTGGGAGTCACCAGAAGAACCTTAGCATTACATCTCTAACTCCTTCCTTAACTCCCCTACAGTACCATCCAGAGCCCCCGTCCTCACTGTGGAGGAGGAAGGGGCTGTGCAGCCAGACTCCTCAGAGGAAGCTCCAACCTCTGAGGGCGCAGCGTCAGCAGAAGTAAGCGCACCCAGCACCAGCGCAGACACTCACACCTCGGGGGGACCTTCGGGACATAGAGTAGTGTTGTCACCTGGTGTTTCACAGCTCACAAGTGAGCCTCAGCAGATTCTGGAGACAGGGACAGCAGTGGAGAGTCCTCGTTGGAGGGCACAGGACTCTGCCAGCTCAGCTCAGCTGCGCTGCATGTCGACCATCTGCCTCTGGGTCCATCTGCAAGGGCAGAGGTGATGGATCTCCATGCACAGATGCAGGAGTCTCTGGCAGGTTTTGTCTCCAGGGTCCCTGCGAGCGTGGAGCGAATGGAGGAGTCCATAGCGACCATGAGCAGAGCCTTTGTGGAGTCATTGGCACATCAACGCATCACCATGGAAAGGTTGGCAACCTCCATGGAGGAGATAACTCGCCAGGGTAGGGAAAACATGGTGAGTGCTCATAAGAGAATGACATCTCTTGAGGTGCTCCTGGTGCTCATCATGCTGTTCCTGGTTCTGCTGCTGCCGCCTCTGCTGCTGGAGATCCTCTAATGGCAAGAAGGGGAGGAAAAAAAGGCGTCCCATGCTTCTCGTAGATGCCTCCGCTGAGGAAGCGCTGAGTGAGGGTGGCGAGAGGGGCTTCCCAGGAGATCACATTGGAGAAATGTGTGAGGCTCCAACCTTCCACAGCTGTGCCTAAGCCTTGAAGAAGTAGCCCCAAGCCTTCAGCAACAAGGTCCTTCAACATACAAGTGCTGTCCCTTTAAATCGCAGCTTCTCCATTGACCTGCAGCTGACAGCTAGCAAGCCAGCAAGCTTCACGCCAGCTCTCAGCAGCGGGGTTCCCTGCAGGCGGGTTTCTTGTGGGGAAAGCCCCAAAGTCGCAACGGCCCCAGAAAATCTACCTCAACGAGGTAATTATTGGTAATTAGTGTGCCGACGACCAGTCCTGCCAGCGGCGGCCGGGACTGAAGCGGGGTGCGGGGAAACGGCGGTCCGAAAGTCGGACGGGGCGGGGAATCAGGCGGGGGGGGCGGTCCCGACCCGCTTTTTCACCGATTTTCGGCCCCCGGCCGCATGAAAAGCCGTCCGATGGTGGCCAGAAAATCGGGGCCATTGTTTTCCATGGTAAACAATTTCATCCCTATTGATTGCTGGCAGCAGAATGAGGTGACTGTGCATTTGTTTTGGATGGCAAATTACCAAAGTCCAGGATATCTTTAATGGCACACAATTCTATGGCCATTATGAACTTCAAGGTAACAGCATCTGTGGTGAGAGAAACAGAATTAATGTTTCAGGTTGATGACCTTTCGTCAGAACAGTTCTGACACAAGGTCATCAACCTGAAACGTTAACTCTGTTTCTCTCTCCACTGATGCTGCCGGGCCTGCTGAGTGTTTCCAGCATTTTCTGTTTTTATTTCAGATTTACAGCATCATATTTTGCTTTTGTATGAATTTCAAGGTATTCCACTCCATCAGTGTGCAGGTTATCTATGATAATCAAAATGGGATCATCAAGTGAATGCCGGCTTTCCAGTTGTTATGCCTTTGTTTTACGTGGTCCATGATACAAGGACTTTTGACGAAGCTATAAGAGTACAAGGATTGCTTCTAGGAGACTGAGTCTGCCTACTTCAGCTCTGGCTTCTGGCATCTTAGAGATAGCCACGAACTGCAGCAGAGTGCAGATACAGCCACCAGAAGCATAGTCAGACACACCATAGGCATTTTGAAGTACTACTTCAGATACAAAGACAGGTCAGGAGACATACTCCTATGGATGATGACCATTGTTAAAAAAAGTTGTAACATCCAGCTTTAGTAACATGGGGGAGATTGCCTGAGGTATGCAGAGGGTACTACCCATAGAAGGATGTGTGTGGCATAAAACATCTAATGTAAAAAGTGGTCTTGAAAGAACTGGTTTGCTTCTTGATCCTGATATGTCAGCTGGACTCTTTTAAAAACTGCTGAGACACTTGCCTTAGAAACTCAATAGAGTTGATTTTCTGTTTCCCCACTTCCCCAGACTCAAGCCAGACAGAGATCACCCTAAATGTACTCCTGCTGATTCAGGCCGAGGTGGAGAGGGCAGGGAAATTAGCTTTTAATGGGGCCTGCATACAGAATCAAGGACGGAATCAAGCCACTACTGTAAGCCTAAAAGGGCCGCAAAAGACCTTTCGAATACTATTCAAAAACAGCAACCAGAAGAGGCCTTTGGGCCTGAAAGCCATTTGCTGAGCCTGCAAACAAAATAGGATACTTCCTTCTTGGGCTGTCCATGTCCTTACTGCCTGTGCCTCTCAGATCCTTTGTGTCAAGGGAATAGGCTTTCTTTGGGCACAAAGCACAGGAAAATCAGTCCTTATAGGTTTAAATAGTGCAGTCCCCTGAAAGGTGGATGACATCATAATGGCTGGCAATGGTTTAGCAGCAGGCTGAGTGCTGATGAAGCAGCGGCTGGAGCATTCCCTGCCGGAGCTGACTGGAGGTGGAGCTTAAGGGCGCTCTTGGATCTGTGCCAATTTTATTGAAGTGCAGCTGAGGAAAACTTCAGTGCTGACCTAGAATTGGCTTCTGAGGCAGCAAGTGACATTTCTGTTGATTTTGATTTTAACCAGCAGATTAGAGAAGATTGGTATCAGAAAAGAGCTACAATTTTTTTCATTTTTTATGATTATCGGATTCTCAAGAATGCATATTCACACATGTATTTTATGAAGCCATTTAACATTTACATGTTTATTCACAAACATATTCTATGAAAGTGTACATTCATATTTAATTGCATGGCTGGAATTTCCCAAGATAGGCGGGTTGGGGGCGGGGGGCCTCCGAGGCAGACGGGAAACCCGGGAGGCCGGGTTTCCACAGACCCTGCTGACTTTAACGACAGGGCCTGATTTGAATGTGAGGCCTCAGATTCTGGCCCGCAACCAGCCAGATGGAGAGGCTGGCTGGCTGCAAGCGGGTAGGCCTCAGATGTGAGGGGTCGGTCCGGGGGAGGGATTGCGGGGTCAGCATGGTCGGGATCATGGTTGGGGGGGGGGGTCGGGGGCCAGCATGGTCAGAGATCGGTGGGGTCGGGGATTGGTGGGGAGAGATTGGGGATTGGCATGGTCAGGGAATTGGCGGGGGAGGGTTGGTGATAGTCAGGGGGAGTCGGCCGGGGATCGGGGAGGTTGGAGGATCGGCAGAGGGTCGGGGGTCGGGAGGGGTTTGGAGGATTGGCAGGAGGTCGGGGATCGGGAGGTGGTCAGGAATCGAGGGCCATGTTAACAGGAGATTGGAGGGATTGGAGATCGATTGGTGGGGGGGAGAGAGGATTGGGGCCGGCCTCAACATCATCGGCGGGGTCGGAAGGGAGGCCTCATGGTGGGGACCGGAGGCCTCTTGAGCGGGTCTCCGATCGTGGGGGGGTGGGTTAGGTAGGGACCCTGGATCCAGGAGGTAGGTATAAAGCCACTTACCTCCTGGATGCAACAATCCCCACCTTGGTTTATCTGCCGGGTTTCACGAATTGTGTGAAGCCGTCCACAGGCAGTTAAATTCAAAATGCAGGTGAAAAAAGAGGCTGCCAACGTCATTACAATATTTAAATTAAGGTACCGCCCCCTGGGAGCAGGTTGGCTGCCCGCCCCTCATCCCGCCCCTGTCCTGCCTCCATTAAAACTGGAAGTGGGCAGGTTGGAGGCGGTGTCAGTTTGGGAATCCCACCTTTAACAATTTAACTGCTCCCATGCTCCAATCCCACCCATTTTTTTAGGGGAAAATTCCGGTCATAGGGGTCAATTTTCTGTCAGCCGTCGGGCGGCTTTTCATGCGGCCGGGGGCCGAAAATCGGCGAAAAAGTCGGTCGGGACCCCCCCCGCCTGATTCCCCGCTGTAGTGTCCGAGGATCAATAAGACTCAGACTGCAGGAGAACAATAAAACAGGTATTTACTGAACAGAGAGTAATTCAAGACTGAAATACAGAAGCCTGCTATGGCTTTATATACAGGGGTGGTCACTGCCGGTACTGCAGTATAGAATCAGTTCTTCTCTTAAAGGCACATACACAACAATTCCTCCCCTTTTAGATAAACAGTACATAACATTCATTTAACAACTAAATAATAACTAATTACAATTACAATTTTCTCTGTACTATATACATCAACTGAAATAATCATTTATAAGTTCAGTCTTTGAGGAGGCTTCCTGATCCTGACTGGATAGCGCCTTTCTCGAGTATCCTGTTCTTGCGGTGGAGTTGATTCTGGCTCATTGTCATTGGTTGGTTCGTCAGCTTCCAATACCACTGCTTCTGAGGTAGACGCAATCTGTACTTCGGGTTGATTACCAGGTGCACCTGCTCGTGGTATGGGTTTGGCTTGCTCCTGTGACTCTAGAATCTGGTCAGCATGGCGTCTCACGATGCTCTCTCCAACGTCCACTGTGTACATTAGTGGTCCCTGCTGTGTGCATATCGTTCCTGGCTGCCATTTTTCTGTTCGGTAGTCGCGGGCCAAGACTGGTTGCCCTATCTTGAAGCTCCTGGTTGGCTTCTCATTTATGTGCTGGAATTGCTTATCCTCAACATCTCGTCTTGTTTGGTTTGAGCAAATCCAGGCGACATCTTAGCCTTCGGTTGAAGAACATTATGGCTGGAGCTTGGTTGGTGACTGCATGTGTCGCATTCCGGTGAGCAAACAAGAAATTATCCACCTTGTGTTGTAGTGGTACGTCGTCATTATGCATTGCCTTTATGGCCTTTTTAAAGGTCTGAACAAACCTCTCAGCCAATCCATTTGTGGCTGGATGATATGGGGCAGATGTGTAATGCTTCACCCCATTATTCATCAGAAACCTCTGGAAATCCTCTGACACAAACTGTGGCCCATTGTCGGAGCAAATCTGTTCTGGCAAGCCATTCCTGGCGAAGATGGTCCGTAGGACTGCAATAGTTTTCTCCGTGGTGGTGGAGGACATTTTGATGACCTCTGGCCATTTCGAATGGGCGTCCACAACGATTAGGAACATTGAGTCCATAAATGGACCAGCAAAATCAATGTGTACCCATTGCCATGGAGATGAGGGCCACTCCCATGGATGTAGCGGGGCCTGTGGTGGAGCGTTTTGGACCTTCTGGCATCCTGTGCATCTTTTGGTCATATCCTCGATTTCTTTATCGATTCCCGGCCACCACACAAACGCCCTGGCTAGGCTCTTCATTTTTACCCCTCCCAGATGACCCTCATGAAGCTCAGTGAGCACTCTATCTCTCAACTTGGGTCGAATTACCATTCGGGATCCACACATCAAGGTCCCCCGGCACACTGACAGCTGTTCTCTCCTTGGCGAGAATGCTGGCAACAGTGAGTCGCCATGTGCTGGCCATCCCTTCACCGTCAAATCATAGACCCGAGAGAGTGTCGGGTCATTTCGGGTTTCCTTCTCTATACTTGAGTTTGTAACAGGTAGACATTCGACTATGGTCGCATGGAATATCTCAACAGGGTCCACTGCAGGTGCTTCCTCTACCGTAGGCAACGGTAGGCGCGACAGCCCATCAGCATTTCCATGCTGTTTCATACCCTTGTACTCTATGTCGTCCTGATGTGCCCCTAGAAAAAGTGACCATCTTTGCAGCCGTTGCGCCGTCATCACCGGAGCGCCCTTCTTTGGGTTAAAAATGGAGACCAGGGGCTGATGATCAGTCAGTAGGGTGAATTTCTGCCCGTGCAGATAGTGATTGAACTTCTTCACCCCCCACACCAGGCTGAGGGCCTCCCTGTCAATCTGGGCGTAGTTACGCTCGGCTGAGGTTAACGAGCGCGACGCAAAGGCTATTGGCCTCTCTGAACCGTCAGGAAATTTGTGTGACAGCACCGCTCCGATGCCGTAGGGAGACGCATCACATGCTAACCGAATCGGTAGTGTTGGATTGTAGTGGGCCAATACTTCTTTTGAAGTGATTAGGCATTTACATTTCTGAAAGGCACGCTTACACTCATCACTCCATTTCCATGTTACTCCAGTTTGCAGTAGGGCGTTCAGTGGGTGCAGAATTGTAGATAAATTCGGCAAGAACTTATGGTAGTAGTTCACCAACCCAAGGAACGACCTCAGTTGCGACACATTTTCCGGTGCTGGAGCCTTGACTACAGCCTCAATCTTGTCCGGCGACTTATGCAACCCTTACTCATCAATCATGTGGCCACAATACGAGATTTGTCTCCTGAAGAACTCGCATTTGGGGCGGTTGGCTCGTAGCCCATATTCCTGTAATCTCGTGAGCACCTGCTCCAGGTTGGCAAGGTGTTCACTGTCATTTTCGCCCGTAACCAGGATGTCGTCCAAATAACACTGGGTCCCCGGGATCCCTTGCAGGACTTGTTCCACCACCCTCTGCCAAATAGCCGGGGCTGATACTACCCCGAATACCAGTCGATTGTACTGGTAAAGGCCTTTGTGAGTGTTTATCGTGAGGTATTTCCTAGACGCTTCTTCCACCTCCATTTGTAGATACGCTTGGGCCAGATCAATCTTTGTAAAGCGTTTCCCTCCAGATAGTGAGGTGAAAATATCTTCTATCCGTGGAAGTGGATATTGTACTGTGTGCAGGGCTGGGTTCAGAGTTACCTTGAAGTCCCCACAGATGCGAACCTTCTTCGGTTCCCCAGGCGTGCTGCTCAATGATTTCTTCATTACAGGAATGATGGGTGTGGCCCACTCGCTCCAGTCCACCTTGGACAGCACACCCGAATGCTCCAGACTCTCCAGCTCTGCTTCAACAGCTGGGCGGATCGCGTAAGGTACCGGTCTGGCCTTAAAAAATTTTGGGTTTGCGTTATCTTCGATTTTTATCGTTGCCGTTACTCCTTTTAGAGTCCCAAGTCCTTGTTGGAACACCTCTTTCGCGGCAGTTAGAATTTTTGACAGTCGTCCAGGTGTGACGTCATCATCCTTTTTATCAGTCACAGTTATCGCCTGAATGGAATGCCAATCCAATTGTATTTTTCGGATCCATTCACGTCCCAATAATGGTGGTCCTCCATCTGGTAGTATATATAGATACAGTTTCTGTGTTTCCTTGCCGTTGTATTCAACTGGCACCCTTATTTTTCCTCTGGGGTAGACTTTTTGCCCCGTGTATGTCTTCAATACAATGGACGTGTCCTTCAAGTGTATGTGTGAGAATAGCCGCTCATAGTCTCGTCGATTCATGACAGTTAGGGCTGATCCTGTGTCCAATTCCATCTTTACTGGGGACCCTGCTATCATGAGGGTGACCCAAATGGTTCGGTGATCCTCCTTTGCGATCACGTTGTGTAACTTTAGACAACTTAGTCTCCTGCTCCCGGAGTCCTTATCACTCTCCTGATCTTCCGAACTACTGTCTGTCAATTTCTTTACTTTCTTGTACTTTTCCTTAGTAGTTCTTGTAGTGTTGGTTTTCTTTCCCGACCTGCAGACTCTTGCTATGTGTCCCATTTTCCCACATTGCCTGCATACTTTGTCCTTAACCCAGCAGTCCTTCTGATCATGGGTTGTTCTACCGCAGCGATAGCACTTTTTGGCTCCATACGCCATTTCGTTAGTGCTGTATTCCTATGGTTTCTGTTGTATTTCCGCAGCTACCCGTGTTGCTGTTTCGTAGGATACTGCCACGCTGAAAGCCTGTTCTAGCGTCAGGTCCTTTTCCGAAAGTAGTCCTTTCTGGGTTCCTTCACTCTGGAGCCCGCAGACAAACTTATCCCGCAAGGTGTCTGCCAGTCCTGCTCCGAACTGGCAGTGCTTCGATAACTTGCGTAGTTCCGTAAGATAGTCAGCATTGCTCTCATCTTTGTGCTGGTTTCTTTTATGGAACTTGAATCTTTCTGCTATCAGCAGCGGCGTAGGGTTTAGGTGTTCCTGTAAGATATTAACAATCTCCTCAAAACTTTTCTCCATTGGTTTAGCTAGGGTAATTAAATCCCGCAATAGGCCGTACGTTCTCGCGCCCCTCAAATTTAATAATACCGACGCCTTCTTTCCATTGGCCACCTCATTGGCATTGCAGTACACTTCAATTCTTTCCACATACGTGGTCCAGTCTTCTACCTCGTTGTCGAAAGCAGTGATGCTGCTACTCTTCAGCATCTTAGGTGATTTAAAATGGCGCCTCCCGCGCTTTTTCTTCTTCCCCAATGTAATAAAATGGCACCTCCCGCGCTTTTCCTTCTTCCCCAATGGAATAAAATGGCGCCTCCCGCGCTTTTCCTTCTTCCCCTTGCTGCCACGCTGCTCCTAGCGTTCTACAGGGTAATGGCGGCGACCCGCGGCTTCGGCGCGTCTCACTTTTCCTTCCCCGTGTTCTATCCTCTCCACGCTGCCCTGTTCTTGAGCACCGACCGCGCCCTGTGCGCTCCACCCTCTCTCTCTCTCTTCCTCCCGACGACGCTGCACGGCCCCTTTGCAGGGCCGCTCGATCGAGCCCGAGCCCGCCGCAGTCCGGAAGGGTCAGTGCACTACCTGCTACCAGCACGACTTGCTGGAACACCTCGACTGGGGTCCAGGCCCAGCTCTCCACAGCCTCCCCTGCAACTCTCCGATGGATCCCTGGGTGGTTGCCCGCGGTCGACGCCCGCCGTTCTGACTTCGACCTCCAAGAAGCTCCTCTTCAGGGAAAAGATCCCCGTGAGGTGATGCAGTACTGCAGGTGAGTTCAAACCTGCCCGTCGCCGGTGTAGTGTCCGAGGATCAATAATACCCAGACTGCAGGAGAACAATAAAACAGTTATTTACTGAACAGAGAGTAATTCAAGACTGAAATACAGAAGCCTGCTATGGCTTTATATACAGGGGTGGTCACTGCCGGTACTGCAGTATAGAATCAGTTCTTCTCTTAAAGGCACATACACAACACCCGCCCCGTCCGACTTTCGGACGGCCGTTTCTGCGCGACCCGCTTCAGTCCCGCCCGCCGCTGGCGGGACTGGTCGTCGGCACACTAATGACCAATAATTACCTTGTTGAAGTAGATTTTCTGGGGCCGTTGCGACTTTGAGGCTTTCCCCACCTGAAACACGCCTGCGGGGAACCCCGCTGATGAGACCTGGCGTGAAGCTTGCCGGCTTGCTTGCTGTCAGCTGCAGGTCAATCGGAGAAGCTGTGATTTAAAGGGACAGCACCTGTATGTTGAAGGACCTTGTTGTTGCAGGTTTGGGGCTACTTCTTCAAGGCTTAGGCACAGCTGTGGAAGGTTGGAGCCTCACACACTTCTCCAATGTGATCTCCTGGGAAGCCCCTCTCGCCACCCTCACTCTGCGCTTCCTCAGCGGAGGCATCTACGAGAAGCATGGGACGCCTTTTGTTCCTTCCCTTCTTGCCATTAGAGGATCTCCAGCAGCAGAGGCAGCAGCAGCAGAACCAGCAGGATCAGCAACAGGAGCACCAGGCTGCTGCTCACTCACCTGAAGCTGCACAGGCCAGAAGGGGCCAGCGCTTGGAAGTAGCTTGAGAGCACCTTGCTGCGCTTTAGGGAGCCATGTGGAGCCGTTTCTGCACTGGCAGTCCTACTCAGAAGGACTTCCATGAAGATCTGATTTCTCTGTTCAATAGATGGCCAACGCTCCTCAAGAGATGTCATTCACTTATGAGCACTCACCATGTTTTCCGTACCCTGGCGAGTTATCTCCTCCATGGAGGTTGCCAACCTTTCCATGGTGATGCGTTGATGTGCCAATGACTCCACAAAGGCTCTGCTCATGGTCGCTATGGACTCCTCCATTCGCTCCACACTCGCAGCGACCCTGGAGACAAAACCTGCCAGAGACTCCTGCATCTGTGCATGGAGATCCATCACCTCTTCTCTTGTGGATGGACCCAGAGGCAGAGGGTCGACATGCAGCGCAGCTGAGCTGAGCTGGCAGAGTCCTGCGCCCTCCAACGAGGACTCTCCACTGCTGTCCCTGTCTCCAGAATCTGCTGAGGCTCCCCTACATTACCATCCAGAGCCCCCGTCCTCACTGTGGAGGAGGAAGAGGCTGTGCAGCCAGACTCCTCAGAGGAAGCTCCAACCTCTGAGGGCGCAGCATCAGCAGAAGTAAGCGCACCCAGCACCAGCGCAGACACTCACACCTCGGGGGGACCTTCGGGACATAGATACTGAGGCAGAAGTCACACCCCCATTCACATCAATGGGGCTGTGGTGGAAAGGGTGGACAGCTTTAAGTTCCTCGGAGTCCACATCACGGAAGACCTCTCCTGGTCCCTCAATACCTCCTCTCTGGTGAAGAAGGCCCAGCAGCGCCTATATTTCCTAAGGAGGCTGAAGGGATGTAACCTGTCACCCCTGATCCTCTCTAACTTTTACCGCTGCACAATAGAGAGCATCCTGATGAACTGTATCACAGTATGGTATGGCAGCTGTAGCTACTATGACCGGAAAGCCCTGCAGCGGGTAGTCAAAACTGCCCAATGCATTATCGGCACCCGGCTACCGACCATAGAGCACATATACCAGAAACGCTGTTTACGGAGGTCACGGACCATCATCAAAGACCCTACCCACCCCAGCCACAGTCTGTTCGCCCTCCTGCCATCTGGGAGACGCTACAGATGCATTCGCACCCGTACGACCAGATTTAGGAACAGCTTCGTTCCCAGGGCTGTCATCCTACTGAACTCCACAAATAAACTCTAAAGCCTGCAAATCTGCCAATGCACTTTATTATGGTTATGTTTATGTTAATGTATTACAAGCCAAATGTATGTTGAATGTTTAAATGTCTTAATCTGAACGTACACTCTCGGGAGCCGCAAGCCTACATTTCGTTGTACTGCACTTGTGCACTAACAATGACAATAAAGTTGATTATTATTATTATTATTATTATTATTGTGAACTGTGAAACACCAGGTGACAACACTACTCTATGTCCCGAAGGTCCCCCCGAGGTGTGAGTGTCTGCGCTGGTGCTGGGTGCACTTACTTCTGCTGACGCTGCACCCTCAGAGGTTGGAGCTTCCTCTGAGGAGTCTGGCTGCACAGCCTCTTCCTCCTCCACAGTGACAATGGGGGCTCTGGATGGTACTGTAGGGGAGTTAAGGAAGGAGTTAGAGATGTAATGCCAAGGTTCTTCTGGTGACTCCTAGCGAGTTGGCATCTGCTGACACCTGCATCCATGCAGCATTGGTATCAGTGGGAGCCCTCTTCCTCCCTGACCTAGGGAAGAGGACCTCCCTGTGGGCCCTAACCCCATCCAATAATGCCTGCAGTGAAGCCTCGTCGAATTTGAAGGCAGCTTGGGGTCTGGCACTGGCCACATCTGCTGTAGGCTCCTCTGCCATCCTGTATGGTTCGTTTGGAAGCCTTCAGAGGATGCAGTGCTTGCTATGGACCTTGAAAGCACCACGAATGATGACATCATACTGTGGGGATTTCTGACTCGAATTGGACAATTGGCAAGGCTTCCCACATGCTGGGAATTAATTGGCCACTTGAGGGAAAATTGTGTGGAGCTGGCTGACACTTTTTTACGTGTGTCAGAAACCCCACATTCGGGGAAACCCGACCATTTCCCACACAAGCCGAAAATCGGGGCCATAGTGTCTGCAGGAGTATATATTAACATATCCAAGTTTTTTGGCAGGACTCTACTTGTATTGGGAGAAGAGCAGCTTTTTTGATCTTGGTTTCTGGGGGTTAGTTAAACCTGGGGATGTGGAGATGGGTGCTTTGCATGCTCGTGATCATGTCAGCTGAGGTTGTTGCCCTTAATCACCAGTGGATAGGCTGCTGTTGGGGGAGGGAGCAGTTTCCTATTCAGTAATGTCCAACAACAGGTGCCAGACTGCTTGGTATTCCCACAGTTTCACACACAGGCTAAACATCACTCATTCTGACTGGCATATATCTCACGTGTTCCAGCCACACGTTTGTTGCATATTGCCATGGAGAGGGAGAAATGCATCATCTTGGAGCTAGTAGTGAGATGTGGTAATCTGCTCATTGTAGGGGGTCCTCCCTTTGCAATGGGCAGGCCTAGAAAACTGGCTCATCTGGAATTCTAAGACCAATCATGGTTCTACAGGTCTTCTAGATTGGTTTCCAAAAGGTTGGAAGTGGGGCATGAGCAGAATATGTATAGGAGGGTGCCTTTCTGGCCACAGCAGTCACCTGGTATGTAGGGATGAGATTTGCAGGGTGCGGGATGTGTGAATTATGATCTTGAGTCAGCCTTTTTGCATTTTGCTGTAGGTGGTGGTGTTTGGGATCTCCATAGGTTTCATTCTCAGGCTTCCCTCAGGTTATCTGCCCTGTCCTTGGTCATGGAAGTGAAAATGTTGAGCAGGGTGGAGATTTGTCCTCAGTGGTTGTTGGTGAATGGGGGTTGACTTTGTCAGAAAGCCTGTAAAACATTGCAGGATGTAGAGGTAGTGCATCATCTGGAGATAACGTTATTGATCATGCTGGGAGAGGTGACCTTTGTTGACTAACTGCAGGAAGAGCATTATCTGTCCCTCATGGAGGAGTTGGCCTAATCTGGTGATCCCTTTCTTGTGCCAGCTCTGAATCTATCTAAAGCGAGCCCTACTGGGAACTCCTGATAAGCCAGATTGGGGAAAAGGTTGATAGATCCAAGGAGGTCTGTGCCGAGTCATACATCTATCTCCAGGATTGCAGCAATAATGGGAGTTTCTGGAGCTTTATTGGTCTTTTCTGAGGGTTTATGAATGCTAGGCTTTGCATGAGGCGCCCAAAGTCCCTGTACAAAAGGGAGGGTGCTTAAAAAATGTTGTGCCCAAATCTTTGTGGGAGGCTCTCCCTGAAGGCCTGGTGCAGAGGAATTCATGACGTAGGGCATTTATGTCAAGATGTTGCCCTCATGGAGTTTCTGGGCCTAACTATCAAAGGTCAGTAATTAACTTCTCCAATATGGGTCTACAACAATGTCAGAGCATATCCTGTGCAAATCTCTGACCACGGTTCTCTACAATTCCAAACCTCTTGTGACTCCTAAAACCTGTTGTTCATCTACCCTCTAACATTTCACCATTTAGATTATACAGGTAGAGTATCCTTTATCCGAACTTCCGAAAACCGAAACCCTCTAAAAACCAAAAGTTTTTTCGTTCAGCGTAAGTCGTGCGCACGACATGACCAGAGTGGCACACGACTTACGCTGAGCAGGGCAGAGGGTCACTGAGTTCCCTCCTGGGTAGGAGATTGCAGGCCGAGCCGGGCAGTGTGAAGGAGGTATACCGGGAGAGTGAACCCAACAATACAGTGGCCCGACCGATAGCTGCAGCGGCCTGTCCGATATTCTTTTCTCCCCCCCCCCGACCCCCGACCCCCACCCTTTCGGATAAGGGATAGTGTATCCTTTATCCGCACTTCCGAAAACCGAAATCCTCTGAAAACCGAAAGGTTTTTCGTTCAGCGTAAGTCGTGCACATGACCCCGACCCCCGCCGACCCCCCCGCCGATGCCGACCCCCCCGCCGACGCCGACCCCCGCCGACCCGACCCCCCCGCCGACCCCCACCCCTGACAAATTTCCCAGTCTTATAAAATACCTTCTGAAATCCGAAATTTTCCGAAAACCGAAACACGGCTGGTCCCGAGGTTTTCGGATAAAGGATAGTCTACCTGTAGTATCATCTGCCATTATATTCATATGTCCAAAGTGCACTATTTCTCACTAGGCTACATTTTTTCTTGCACACTCCAGGCATGGATGCTTACCTGACAGGAGAGTGTATTGGGGAATTGCACAAGGGCAGCCCATGATTTCTGTCCATTGAAATGAATGGACCGAAAATTGTGGGGTTTGCACTCCAGTAGGCAAGCATCCCAGCATATACTTTTGCCTGTTTGAAGGGTGCAAGAGGAAACTTTACCTTAATTTGTTATGTTTATTTGAATCTGCCATTATTCTATCCACTCACTTAACCTTTCTGTATCTTTTTGCAATGTTCTACTGTCTTCTTCACAATTCACACCTCCTAGCTTAGTATCATCTGGAAGTTTGGACATATTCCCTAGTATTCCCAAATCCACATGTAGTGAAAGGCTTGGGATCCAGCATGACCAATTTGGAAAAAGTCCATTTTATCCCAGCTCCCTGCCTCCTACCTTCCAACCAATTTCTTAACCATATCTCCAATTCCACGAGCCTCAGTTTTAGCTAGTTCTTGCGTGAAATGTTATCAAATGTTTTCTGAAGATGCAGTGATCCTCCTCTATCCACCACTTCAATGACTCTCACCAAAGAACTTGACTAGATTAGTTATGCATAAACTAGCTTTCACAGAATGCCAAAGTACTTTAATGTTTCAAATAGTCTGCCTTGGCCACAAACTAACATTTTAATGTAATTAATTTCTGAACAAAGCAAACAAAGAAAATGCGCCTGAGATAGATATTTCTTCTTTAATACACTGAACAGAATCAATGGGGCCGATAATGTGCTGCTCGGTGTCAGTAGCCTGGATGCTCACTGGGTGCTGGCACTCAGAGCCAGCGGACCTACCATACACTAGTCTCATTATGACCCGAATTTTATTTAAATTAGGACGCTTCTCAAAATGCAGCTGGAGCACTTAAATGGTGCTCCAGATGCTCAGCGCCTATTTGAAGTAGGCGCTTCAGGGGACGCCCAAAGACTACTGGGTGACCTTCGTCTGCCAACAGGGCCACGCTTTCTTCCTGCACCTTGCTTATTTGCTGCTCAATAACCAGTCCATGAAACGGACTGTTGTACCCCAAACCGATTTTTTTAATGGTTGCACTTGAGAGCGGCCATCAGCCTTTCATTAGCCAGTGGCATTTGACATTCCATCCCATGAGTTACTACCAGCTCATTAAATGCCAGGACTGGTGCAAAAGTATTCACATAAGCTGACCTTACCATATGGACAAAATGAGCTCAGTGGGGCGCAGGTGCATGCAAGTGCCTGAGGAGCAGCGATTCGCTGCTCTGTTGAGACTGCATTATCAGTCCCAGTGCAATTCCCTTACAGATGTGGTTGGCTGAAGTCATTTTTAATTTGGATCTAACCTATCTAAAAACATATAGGCTTGGAAATATTGGTCGGGGGCTTGCCACCTGCATACGCCTCCGAACTGCAAGAAAACTCCGCACTTACCTGCTGTCTCCAGAGCTTCAGACTCTTGCGATCCTGGGCCTGCAGGCGTATGCCTGCGTAAAGGCCCATGCATCCCAGGGGCGCATGTGGTTCACAAGTGTCCCTGAGATCATGTGGGCCAGGCCAACCAATGACAAAGGGGAATTCCTACCTATGTAGGAAGCATAATATCCCCAGAAGTATAATAGAAAGCACCTAATAAATAAAATTTCACACCACTTAAATAAAAGTTCAAAGTTAATTAAAATACCATTTAATTTAACAATTAAAATAAATATTTGATTTTTTGAAAAATAAATTTTAACATTTTTAACCGGGACAAAATTGACCTAAACTAATTTTAAATGTCAGTGAATGTCTAACTCATTTAAAAAAAATTATTGTAACATTTATTTTAACCCTTACGCTGGTAAAAGAAGGCCTTATGCCTGCTTTTACCAGGCGTAAGGGTTTCGTGGGCAAATAGCTCAACTCTCCGCCAGCGAAAGTGAATTTGTAGCAGATGGGTTCGACCTGTCAAGGCAAACCTTGACAGATCGCAAGTTCCGGGTTTTTTCGCATGCAGGGCACTTACGGCAGCGTACGCTGTGCATCATAGGCCCCGTAAAATCCAGGCCATAGTGTAAGAAAAAGAAATCTCCCTATTTTGTCACAATTACAACCAAAGCATTTTGGTTTACAGAGAAAGCTTGAACGCTGAGCACCTAGGCTTTAGCTGAGTGCAATCAGTATTTGAACCAGGCAGGATACAGTGAATAAATATATATGGGCCGTTTGCTAACAGGCTAGATGTTAAGGAGCAGAGCCATTGTACTTTCATCACTGTGATCTTCATTTACAAATCAATCTTCTCCTATTGCTAGATTTGGGGTTTTATTTGAGTTCTGGAGGATTAAAGAAGGAGTATTGTCATTTGTTAAAACATATTGTAAGCTCCCACCTAATCAGGTTTGGAAACAACGCTGCACGCAGTGATGTGACCATCATTACCTCAATAATCGTGTCTACTGGTAAAAATAAATCACGTAAATAAATTCATATCAAATGTGTAGATGTGTACTCGGATGCAACTAAGTCTTACCTCAAGTGGACACTGTGATCGACTTTCAGCAAAGTTTAAAGAGGAACAACTATTTTGGGTGTTTCAGCAATCATCAATGCTTCATCACCCCTTTACCCCCCAGATTTTCTCTCCTTTATTCCCTTCCCCTGCTGAAACATAGAAATATAGAAACATAGAAGATAGGAGCAGGATGTAGTGTATGTACCTTTAAGAGGAACGATGTTTTTGAAGCCCCTGTATACTGTAGTACCAGTAGTGACCACTCGGGTATATAAGCCTGTGTAGCGTCTTGTGTTGTTAGTTCACCTCCAGACTTTGTTCAGTAAACACTTGTTAAATCAACTCCTGCATTTCGTGTCGCCATTAACACACGGATCTAACAGTGGCGACGAGTTAGAAACGAACTTACCTGCAATTCGGCAGCACCTCAAGGGGATCGATTCCTCAGACGAAGGTCGAAGCCAGAAGCAAGAAAAAAAAAAAAATAATAATTCGAAGAACTCGAAAACGAGGGCCAGACTTGGTCTCCAGTCTGTGGTTTCCCCAGCTAAATGGGCTGGTGGCAGGTAGTGCACTGATCCTTCCTGGGCTGCGGCGGGCTACAGCTCGATCAGGTGGCTCTGCAACGGGGCCGGGCAGCGAGTCGGAAAGCAGAAGCAAAGAGAGAGAGGGTGGAGCACTCAGGGCGCGGCCGGCGTTCGGACCGAGCAGAGGGAGGGGAAAGTCCCAGAGGGTCCGCTCCACGACGGGAACGGTTCTTCAATTACAGAGAGAATATTGAAGTGAAAAAAAAATAGAAATACCGCGAAAAGCTGCAGGACGCAATGGGAACCGCGGAGAACAGCGTTGGCAGCAGCGGCAGCGGCGGGAAAGCGCGGGAGGTGCCATCTTAACTCGGCGGGGAAGAAAGAAAAGCGCAGAAGCGCCATTTTAGATTTTTGAGATGCCGAAGACTGGGAATATTACTGCTTTCGATAGTGATATAGAAGATTGGACCACATATGTGGAAAGAGTGGAGGTATATTGCAAGGCGAATGAGGTAGCGGATGATAAAAAGGCATCGGTACTTCTAAATCTGATGGGCGCAAGGACATACGGGCTGTTACGAAACTTGATCACTCCAGCCAAACCGATGGACAAGAATTTTAATGAGATTGTTGATACCTTACAGGAGCACTTAAACCCAACACCGCTGCTGATAGCGGAACGATTCAAATTCTTCAGGAGGAATCAGCACAAGAATGAAAGTAACGCTGATTACCTCACCGAATTACGAAAGCTGTCAAAGCACTGCCGATTCAGGGCAGGACTGGCAGATTCTCTACGAGACAAATTCGTCTGCGGTCTCCTTAGTGAAGGAACACAGAAAAGACTACTTTCTGAGAAAGATTTGACACTGGACAAGGCTTTCAGTGTGGCTGTATCATACGAAGCAACAGCAAGAGGAGCTGCAGAGATACAGCAAAAGCCACAGGACTTCGGCACCCATGAAATGACACGGGGTTTCGAGAGATGTTATTGCTGCGGCAGATCCACCCATGACCAGGAGGACTGCTGGTTCAAGGACAAAGCATGCAGGCAATGCGGAAAGATGGGACACATTGCACGTGTATGCAGATCTGGAAAGAAATCCGCTGACAGTAAAAAGGTCAATAAGGAAAAGTACAGAAAGGTACAAATGATGACGGACAGTAGCTCCGAAGACCAGAAGAGCGATAGCGACTCCGGAAACAAGAGACTAAGCTGTCTCAAATTACATAATGTAATTGCCAAAGAAGATTACCAGACCATTTGGGTTACCCTCACGATAGCGGGGTCACCAGTCAAAATGGAGCTAGATACAGGATCAGCTCTGGCCGTTATGAGTCGACGGGATTACGAGCGGCTATTTCCGCATATACCTTTGAAAGACACATCCATTGTCTTGAAGACATATACGGGGCAGAAAGTATACCCCAGAGGGAAAATAAGGGTGCCTGTTGTATACAACGGCAAGGAAATACAGAAGTTGTATTTATACGTTCTGCAAGATGGTGGTCCACCGTTGTTGGGACGTGAATGGATCAGAAAGATAAGTTTAGACTGGCACTCCATTCAGGCACTGACGGTGACCAGTAAGAAAAAAAACGATGATGACGTCATACCTGGACGATTAAAAGAAATCTTGGCTAACGCCAAAGAAGTGTTTCAACAGGAACTAGGAACCCTGAAAGGCACCACCGCCTCAATAAAAGTGGAAGATGCGGCAATTCCCAAGTTTTTTAAGGCAAGGCCGGTGCCATACGCAATTCGTCCAGCTGTCGAGGCAGAGCTGGAGAATTTGGAAAAAGCAGGCGTGTTATCCAAGGTAGATTGGAGCGACTGGGCAACACCCATCGTCCCGGTCATGAAGAAAACGTTGAATAATGATAAATATGAAGAACAGAGAAAAGTTCGCATCTGTGGGGACTTCAAGGTGACTGTAAACCCAGTTCTTCACATGGTACAGTATCCTCTTCCGAGGATAGAAGATATTTTCGCCTCACTATCCGGAGGGAAACGTTTCACCAAAATTGACTTAGCACAGGCATATCTACAGATGGAGGTTGAGGAGGCCTCTAAAAAGTATCTCACGATAAACACACACAAAGGCCTGTACCAGTACAATCGACTGGTTTTCGGAGTGGCATCAGCTACGGCTATCTGGCAAAGAGCTATGGAGCAAGTCCTGCAAGGGATTCCGGGGACTCAATGCTACCTAGATGACATCCTTGTAACAGGAGAAAATGACAACGAGCACCTTGCCAACTTGGAGCAGGTGCTCACGAGGCTGAGAGAACGGGGCCTACGAGCAAATCGCCCCAAGTGCAAATTTTTCCAGAAACAAATATCATATTGTGGCCATGTCATTAACGAAGGGTTGCATAAGCCACCTGAAAAAATTGAAGCAGTCGTAAAGGCCCCAGCACCTGAAAATGTCTCACAATTAAGGTGATTAGTAAATTACTATCATAAATTTTTACCAAACTTGTCGACGGTTCTGCACCCGCTTAACGTACTGCTACAAACGGGAGTAGTTTGGAAATGCAGCGAAGACTGTAAACGTGCCTTCCATAAATGCAAAGGCTTGATCACGTCCAAGGAAGTGTTGGCTCATTACAACCCATCACTGCCAATCAGACTGGCGTGCGATGCATCCCCTTACGGCGTGGGAGCGGTATTATCGCATAGATTCCCTGATGGCTCGGAGCGGCCGATAGCTTTTGCGTCACACTCATTAAACTCAGCTGAGCGTAACTATGCCCAGATCGACAGGGAGGCACTCAGCCTGGTGTGGGGGGTGAAGAAATTCAACCATTACCTACACGGACAAAAATTTACCTTGTTGACTGACCATCAACCCCTCGTCTCCATATTCAACCCTAAAAAGGGCGTTCCCATTATGACAGCGCAAAGGCTACAGAGGTGGTCCCTTTTCCTAGTAGCACACCAATATGACATAGAGTACAAAGGAACAAAACAGCATGGGAATGCTGACGGGTTATCGCGCCTACCGTTGCCAACGGTGGAAGAGGTGCCTACAGTGGACCCAGTGGAGATATTCCACTCGACCATAGTGGAATGTCTACCGGTGACAAATTCTACCATTGAAAAGGAAACGCGAAATGACCTGACTCTCTCACGAGTCTACGATTTAACGGTGAAGGGATGGCCAGCACATGGCGAACCACTGTTGCCAGCATTCTCGCAAAGAAGAGAACAGCTGTCAGTGTGCTGAGGAACCTTGATGTGTGGATCCAGAGTGGTGATTCCACCCAAACTCAAGGATAGAGTGCTAAAGGAGCTTCACGAGGGGCATCTGGGTGGAGTGAAAATGAAGAACTTAGCCAGAGCGTTTGTGTGGTGGCCAGGTATCGATGGAGACATCGAAGAAATGACCAAGAGCTGTCTAGGATGCCAGAAGGTCCAAAACGCCCCACCACAAGCCCCTCTACATCCATGGGAGTGGCCCTCATCTCCATGGCAAAGGGTACATATCGACTTTGCTGGTCCATTTATGGACTCAATGTTCTTAATCGTGGTGGATGCACACTCCAAGTGGCCGGAGGTAATAAAGATGTCCTCCACCACCACGGAAAAAACCATCACAGTATTAAGGACCATATTCGCCAGGAATGGGCTGCCTGAACAGATCTGTTCTGATAATGGACCGCAATTTGCATCCGAAGAATTCAGGAAGTTCTTAAAAAACAATGGGGTTAAGCACTACACGTCTGCCCCATACCATCCCGCCATCAATGGATTGGCTGAAAGGTTTGTCCAGACTTTCAAGGAGGCCATAAAGGCCATGGGTAATGAAGACATAAACCTACAACATAAGGTAGATAACTTCTTGTTTGCATACAGGGATGCAACACATGTGGTTACAAACCAAACCCCCGCCATGATGTTTTTCAATAGAAGACTAAGATGCCGGCTGGATTTGGTCAAGCCAAACGTCAGAAGGGACGTAGAGAACCGGCAATTTCAAAGCATGAATGAAAGGCCAACTAGAACCTTCCAGATAGGTCAACCAGTTTTGGCCCGGAACTACCATACCGAGAAATAGCAGCCTGGAACTATTTGCACACAACTAGGACCGCTGATGTATACCGTGGACATTGGAGAAAGCATAATAAGGCGCCATGCTGACCAGATCATAGAGTCATCCGAAAAAGGGCATCCTACACCACAACTCTATACGCCTAGTGATGAAGCAGGGATACCCATAGTATCTACCTCCGATCCGGTGATACTGGAACCAGATGAACCTGACACTAGCATTGAAGCTGAATCGACCTTGCCAAAAGAACCTACTACACCACCGAGGCGTTATCCGGACCGAGTCAGGAAGCCTCCAGAGAGACTGAATTTGTAATTGATTAACTTCAGCAAATGTGTATATTATTGTTCTTGTAAAAATGTTATTTAATGATTACTTAAAATGTTATGTACTATTTATCTAAAAGGGGAGGAATTGTAGTGTATGTACCTTTAAGAGGAACTATGTTTTTGAAGCCCCTGTATACTGTAGCACCAGTAGTGACCACTTGGGTATATAAGCCTGTGTAGCGTCTTGTGTTGTTAGTTCACCTCCAGACTTTGTTCAGTAAACACTTGTTAAATCAACTCCTGCATTCCGTGTCTCCATTAACACACGGATCTAACACAGGAGTAGGCCATTCGGCCCCTCGAGCCTGCTCCGCCATTCAATGCGATCATAGCTGATCATCCAAATTCAGTACCCTGACCCTGCTTTCTCCCCATATCCCTTGATCCCCTTAGCCTTAAGAAATATATCTAACTCCTTCTTGAATATATTTAATGAATTGGCCTCAACTGTCTTCTGTGGTAGAGAATTCCACAGGCTCACCACTCTCTGGGTGAAGAAATTCCTCCTCATCTCAGTCCTAAATGGCTTACCCCTTATCCTTAGACTGTGACCCCTGGTTCTGGAGCCACCCGCCATCGGGAACAGCCTTCCTGCATTTAGTCCTGTTAGAATTTTATAAGTTTCAATGAGATCCCCTCTCATTCTTCTAAACTCTAGCGAATATAAGCCTAATCGACCCAATCTCTCTTCAAACGTCATTCCTGCCATCCCAGGTATCAGTCTGGTGAATCTTCGCTGCACTCCCTCCATGGCAAGAACATCCTTCCTCAGATAAGGTGACCAAAACTGCACACAATACTCAAGGTGTGGTCTCACCAAGGCCCTGTACAACTGCAGCAAGACATCCTTGCTCCTGTACTCGAATCCTCTCGCTATGGAGGCCAGCATACCATTTGTCTTCTTAACCACCTGCTGCACCTGCATGCTTACCTTCAGCAACTGGTGCACAAGGACACCCAGGTCTCGTTGCACTTCCTCTTTTCCCAATCTATTACCGTTCAGATAATAATCTGCCTTCCTGTTTTTGCCACCAAAGTGGATAACCTCGCATTTATCCACATTATACTGCATCTGCCATGCATCTGCCCAAATGCCCAACCTGTCCAAATCGCACTGGAGTTTCTCTGCATCCTCCTCACAGCACACATGCCCACCCAACTTTGTGCCATCTGCGAACTTGGAGATATTACATCTAGTTCCCTCGTCTAGATCATTAATATATATTATGAATAACTGGGGTCCTAGCACCGATCCCTGCAGTACCCCACTAGTCACTACCTTCCACTCGGAAAAAGACCCGTTTATTCCAACTCTTTGCTTCCTGTCTGCCAACCAGTTTTCTATCCAAGTCAGTACCTTAACCCCAATCCCATGTGCTTTAACTTTGCATGCTAGTCTCTTATGTGGGACCTTATCGAAAGCCTTCTGAAAGTCCAAATACACCACATCCACTGATTCTCCCTTATCTATTCTACCAGTTACATCCTCAAAAAATTCCAGTAGATTAGTCAAGCATGATTTACCTTTTGTAAATCCATGTTGACTTTGTCTGATCCTGTCACTGTTTTCCAAGTGCTCTGCTATTACATCTTTTATAATGGACTCTAGAATTTTCCCCACTACCGATGTCAAGCTTACCGGTCTATAATTCCCTGTTTTTTCTCTACCACCCTTCTTAAATAGTGGGGTTACATTAGCTATCCACCAATCCATGGGAACTGTTCCAGAGTCTATCGAATTTTGGAAGATGACCAGCAATGCATCTACTATTTCTAGGGCCACTTCCTTAAGTACCCTAGGATGTAGATTATCAGGCCCTGGGGATTTATCAGCCTTCAATCCCTTCAATTCCCCTAATACCATTTCCCTACAAATACTGATTTCATTCAGTTCCTCCCTCTCATTAGACCCTATGTTCCCGACATCTCCGGGAGTTTATTTGTGTCCTCCTTTGTGAAGACAGAACCAAAGTATGTATTTAATTGGTCTGCCATGTCTTTGTTCCCCATTATAAATTCGCCTGATTCTGACTGCAAGGGACCTACGCTTGACTTTACCAATCTCTTTCTCTTCACATATCTATAGAAGCTTTTACAGTCAGTTTTTATGCTCCCTGCAAGCTGACTCTCATATTCTATTTTCCCCTCTTAATTAATCCCTTTGTCCTCCTTTGCTGAATTCTAAACTGCTCCCAATCCTCAGGTTTGCTGCTTTTTCTGGCCAATTTATATGTCCTCTCATTGGATCTTATGCTATCCCTAATTTCCCTTGTTAGCCATGGTGACTCGTACTGGTATGGTTCCTTAGGAGCCAGAAACCTTCCATTTCCTCATCCAAGTCTTTATGTGTGAGCTTGTATAGTGGGTGTTTGACTGTAGGAAGGGCCTATACCAATCCTCATGCCTGTGTATTTGCCAGAGGAATAACTGGCTAGTATCCAAGTAGCATTTTTCTCACATCCCTGAAGACAGTGCACCAATTGTCACGCTACTGCTTGGCTGAGTTTAGCTAGTTCAGCACAGACCTGGGGCCTTCTTCCTTTTTATAACTGGGTGAATACTACACCAGATAGTGCAGATAGCTACTGAGTCACTGGAACAGGCCCACGTTCAATTTGTTTATGCTCGGAGCTGTATTTGTGATGCATCTCCTGTTAATAAAACAATCCCATTTATACTCAACCTGGTTTCAGCAATAAAGGAAGAAAAAACATAAGTTAGCAACAGTGAAAATACACGGTTGATGACTATCCACTTCTGTCCTGGTCACCTTTCAAAGGGGAGCCATGAATAAGGTTCGGTTTAAACCACTTTTAAAGTGTTTGAGATAGAAGCTGTTTGGCTTGTTAATTCGTTTCACCACAGCAAATTTGGTTGTGGAGCCCTCTCCCCATTTGTACTGGTGGGAACAATATAGTGACAAAGAGGAAAGGAATCAGGAAGCAATCTTCAGTTCCATGTACTCATCGAGCTCCACTTGCCACGATAAACAGGGAGTTGGTCTGCCTGAAAACTCCCTAAATGCAAATATCTCATTAAAAGTGTTTACACAACAAATTTGCTGGTAATGTAGGTTGTGGTGGGTGAGGTTGAGGGTGTGGTTGGAATATACTGGAATCTGGGGAAACTATGCTGACTCATGCCATACCTAACCTAAGATTCTCTTGTGCTATTATCTCTTAGCTTAACCTGCAGTCACAGGGATGAACAGCAGGGTTCAAAGAGGTGTTAATTATCCTACTAACTGAGCAATCTTTCCTTCCTTTAACTTAGGTTTTATTATATGTTTCTGCATCAATTTTTTCAAGCTAGTGTAACTTTATTCCCTCTGGTTACAGCGTATTCACAATATTGTAAACACAGCAAGAAACTTTGGTTATTTTTAAGTGAAGTCATAAACCTGTTCCTTTTAGAATGATTTTATGACTTTGCTAGAAATATCAAATGCAGGAAATCTTCCTGCTATGTTTATATCGATAACACATAAAGGGGGGTTTTGCAATCCACTACGAAACAGTACTTGTATGAGCAACCTGTGATTTTCTGTCCATTATTTTTAATGCATGAAGAATCATGGGCTACAAGGTGCTTCCTGTGATTGCAGCTGCTGACTGAAAGCGCTGAGTCTTGGAATCACCGCTACAGTGACCAGCAGAAATCTTTTCACTTGTTGGCTGAATACAATGCAAAATTCACCATTGTGTCCAAACAATTTAAGAACACATTTAAGTAGATAAAGGTCCTGAAAGTGAGATACTAGCGTACAATCGCTTTACGCATTCACCTGAAATTCTTCCCGAATTTAGCAGAGATTGTTTATTTTAACAAGGTTAACACCTCAACTAAAATAGTAGAGAGGGGGAGTTCAGACAAATACGTTAAGCATTCAGACGGTAGTATCCCATGGCATAATTTCAGGGCCAAGGAGAAAACATTTACTTTCATTGTACCTCTTGTGCACGAGAGATGACTTTCCATGGATCAGAGATGATACTTTAATGCTTTACATTTGGTAAGCAGATTGTGAGCATTTTATTAGGCTGGTTTGTAACAATGAATATCATGCAGTTTGCATGTCTTACCAATGAGAAGGGTGACATACAGCTGCAGTAACGATTAGATTTGACAGTTATGTCGTTCACACCCTTCCTTTCCCCACCCATGGTAAGGTTTCAACTCCAGCCAAACATGTGCAAACACACTTCAAAAATTAATCTTATGCAATTCATGCTGACATGCATCTCCAGCTGAACTTCCCTGGGCCCTGTAGATGTTGTGCAAATGTATTTTCACTGTACGATCTGACTGCATTATATATGTTCATTAGAAACTAGCAGCCTTTTAGAAAAAAGTCTTGAATATTATATAAACATAACTGCTATATTTAAGCTTTCATTTTAATTGAATATAGCAAATAAAAAGGTGGTATCACGACGCACGCCACTCCGTCTTCTACTGTATAAATAGGCTCTGGTTCAGTGTGAGTGTGTATATTTAGGACTGCTGTTATTAAAGACCAGGAAGTGTTCACAGAATGGGAGAGCCTATGTTCTATTTATGACATGTGACAAACAGGAGACAAATTATTATAATTATAAATGAAGAGTTTTCTGAAAACTATGATCTATGAAAAGAAGCTGCATTAATAGAGATAGGCTTGAAACTATCACATTTAACACCTTGATTGTATTTTTTTTAATCTTATGGTAGTCTAACACTACTGATCTGCTGGGCAACCCTAATTGAAACATTTTCATTAGTTCTGTCAGATATGCAGAACATTTATTTATTGGTGAGTTTGCAGTGACAATATTCTCTTCCTTGGCTAGGGGACTGTAATTCGTCCAGTCGATAATTTTAGTGATAAAATTGATAAGATTCCATAAAGATATTTCCCACTTTGTACTCACACCAAGAGTTGGATTTTGTCATTGGGGGCGGGCTGGGGGCGTGTCAGGTGGTCAGCGTGTCAGGACCCCGCCTCCAATGTGAGGCGGGACAAAAGTGCAATCTTGCCCTAATTGGGCACCTGATTTCCAGTGTGTGGGAACCCCTGGCCCAATGAGTCTTTTGATACTGAAACTCGCCTCCGATGACGTCATCTATGCAGCTGGATTTAAGTCCTGCAAGCAGCCCTGGTTCTTTTTCAGCCTTACAACTTTATCAACATACTTCTGAGGGATTCCTACTGCTACTATGTCCAGCACCAGACCAAAGTGTGCACCCAAATTCGATGAGGCCTCCCTCCAAGCTCTGGTGGAGAGAGCAAGAGCAAACAAGGAAGTGCTCTTTCCTTCCTCAGGGAGGAAAAAGCCTCCACAACAGACCAAAGCTGTGTGGCTGCAAGTGCCACAGGAGGTGAATGCGATTTCAATGTGCAGCAGAACCTGGCTGCAGTGCCGAAAGAGGTTTCATGACAATCTCCACACAGGAAAAGTGAGTATTCCATCCCCATGACTCTCAATCTGATCCCCATCGCCTCTCATCACCAGCAATCTGCTTTGTCAACCTCTTCCTCCACATCCCACTTCACCCTTACATCCCTGCACCCTTATCCATTCCCTCTCTCTGTATGTTCACATTCACTTAACTATTCGACTATGCAGCCCTCACACTCCCTATCACTGTGATGGTATGACAACAACTTACAACACACAGTGAGGGCCCTTTGTCTCCTACTAAGCATCTATGCTATGGATTCTCTACACTCACTCCCTCATTCTCACTCAAACTCCACTTGTGTCCCTCATTGCAGGAAAAGAGAGCCCACAATAAGAGGGAGGGGACGAGGGACAGGAGGAGGGCCACCCTCAATAGCCCAGCTCACCACAGCGCAGAGGAGGTGGCCCTGGAGATCGTGGGAGTGGAGGAAGATGCGCAAGTGGGGGATGGACAGACGGGCGCATCACAGCAAGCTGGTGACAGAATAGTTTATCATCTCTCTCATTGACATTGCATGAGAGATTGATATTGATTCTGATGCTCTAACAGATTGACTTATGATCATCTGCACAATTCAATGCGCATGCAAAGTTTATCTCACATGTCTAACTCTTTCCTTTACTCCCCCACAAGACCAGCAACAGCCCCCCTCCCCACTGTCCAGGAGGAAAGGAAATAAATGGTTCCCATGCTTCTGCCCTGTACCTCACTTGAGGAAGCGCTCAGTCAGGTGGGGAGAGAGGTTTCCCAGGAGGTCACACTGGAGATGGGTCTCAGGCTCCAAACTTCCACAACAATGAGTAGGCCGCTAAAAACTCCCCCAGACCTGAGACAACAAAGTTCTGCCACCTGCAAATGATGATTGCTGAAAACTCCTTTTTAATGGTGGAGCTGCAGCTGTTTTTAAGCAATCCACTTGAGGTTGCCAGGATTAACTGGCATGTTCCAAGGAGAAGTGCAGCACAGGTCAAAGTGTTAAATTCAGAAAGGCCTCTCAAAATTGGATTATAGAGGCAATTAACTGGTTGTTAAAGGCCTTAAGGGCCTATCCCGCCCCTTGGAGGCGGGATGGAAACGGGGTCTGAAACCACGATTCTGGGAAAATTACCTGTAACCCAAAATAAAGTTGCTATAATCTACTAAAGCTACAGCTTCCCAGTTGCCAGTCTGAGTAAATTCCGACAACTTTATTTTCAGATGGCAGGTGTTTGCGAGAGACCCAAACGTTAACCCATATGCAGCTAGCACAAGTCTTAATGCAACATAAAAGCAGCTCCTAATGGATATTTGGGAACAAGTTGCTTGTCTGCCCTTCCAGATGAATGTAGTACATGGTACAGTTTGTACAGATATCTATAATTGTCCCCAAGTGTGACCTTGAGCTTCCGGTTGCTTGCCATTTTAATTCTCCGCCCCACTCACACTCTGACCTCTCTATCCTTGGCATCCTACACTGTTCCAATGAAGCTCAACAGAAGCTCGAGGGGCAGCACCTCATCTTTTGATTAGGCATTTTACAACCTTCCAGAAACAACATCAAGTTCAACAATTTCAGATCATAACCACTGCTCCCATTTTTTCCAGACAGCAGGTGCTGGTAGTGTTTCTGCTGTTGCCATTTACTACTCCTCTAGGCCCATCTTTTCTTTACTTGTCCCATGACCACCCCTTTTTGCCTTGCACTTTCATCCCTTTTGTCATTTAACCTCTTCTGTCTTCCACCCTATCACATCCCTTCTCTTTTGTTTTTTCCCCTCCCCTCCCCTCCCCTCCCCCCTTTCCCAGCCTCTGTACTTGCTTAAAACCTGTTACACCTCTAACATTTTCCAGTTTTGATGAAAGGTCAATGACCTGAAATGTTAACTCTGTTTCTCTCTCCACAGATGCTGCCTGACCTGCTGAGCATTTCTAGCATTTTCTGTTTTTATTTCAGATTTTCAGCTTCGCAGTATTTTGCTTTTGTATTAGTGTTTAATTCACTGCCACTTCTCTTCCAAGAATGCCCATCTTGAAGAAGTTCTGCTCTTCTCTCCGACGGGATTTCCGTATGTCTCTTTTACCTTGTTCACCTTCAATGTTTTCTGTTTCCATCTCGTTTTTGATCAGGTATCTATTAAAACTCACTTTCACAGCCATATCCCTTTCCTCAGCAACTGTCTCTAGCTCCGGCTTATTCCACATTGATTCCAACTTAAATTCCACCCTTTATGTTTCAGATCCACCCATGGTTACAGATATCTCCATGATATTTAACATTCTTCAAACCACTGCTCTCGCCGCTTCCTGAGATCCACGTTCAATGCCATGCATGCTCTCGACCTCTCTCTTCAGCAGCACCAACTCACTCTATCTCAAAGCTTTCCTGGTCCGCAGTTCCATTTCATCCTTTGCCTCATCCTGCACTTTAACAGGTGTAAAGGATTTCAAGCTTCAACAACTCTTCGATACCAACACGCCTTCAGAACCTTCTTCCCCTTCACTTTCCTCTGACCCCATCCCTCGGTTTAATCTCACCATTTGCTGTGTTTACACTGCCCCTCTGACCTTTCCCTCTCTGACCCTGAACAATCAGTCCTCAGCAAAGGCTTCAGCTTCATCCCCTTATGCCCCTCACCTCAATGAATTTCGAGCTCGTCCTAATGCTGAGCTCTTCTTCTGTCACCTTCATCTCCATACCCACTTCTTTGACCAGGAACCGACCCCCCTTTTACCTGACTTCAGAATTTTTTTTAAATATTCGTTCATGGGATGTGGGTGTTGCTGGCAAGGCCAGCATTTATTGCCCATCCCTAATTGTCCTTGAGAAAGTGGCGGTGAACCGCCTTCATGAACCGCTGAAGTCCGTGTGGTGAAAGTACTCCCACAGTGCTGTTAGGGAGTTCCAGGATTTTGACCCAGTGACGATGAAGGAACGGGGCGATATACTTCCAAGTCAGGATGGTGTGTGACTTGGAGGGTGTAGTGTATGTGCCTTTAAGTCAGAAGTACTTTTACAGCTCCTGTATACTGTAGTACCGGCAGTGACCACACCGGTATATAAGCTTTGTGCATGCCTCTGTACCCCCAGTCTTGAGACTACCCTCCTCCAGGAAAGACCTGTTTATTGTTAATGTACAGCATCCATGTGATTATTTGATAACCGCATATCCACTGAACCACGGATCCAACAGTGGCGACGAGTGTCGATTCGAATCTACCTGCAACATAAAAAAAGAAAATAGTCGAGGCCAGGAACACGGGTGTCGACCACGAGCAACCGCCCAGCAGTCAGGCAGAGATTGGACTTCGCAGGGGAGGCTGTGGAGAGCCGGGCTTGGTTCCCCAGCCACGACGAGCAGCAAGAGACCGACGACAGGTCCAGCGCAGACCCTTCCCGAGCAGCGGCGGCTGGAGCCAACCGACGGCGGAGAGAAAGCCGAGCAGCGTCGATGGGGTAAGACAGAGGATGAAGAGCACAGGGCGCAGCCGGGGGTTGAACACCGAGCGGCGTCGAGAAAAAGAAAACAAACCGGACAGTGAGAGGGTAGAGAAACAGCCGGGTTCTAGACTGAGCGGCGTCGAAAAATATAAAAAGAAGAACGCGCAGAGCACAGCCAGGGCACACGGGCTGAACAGGGTCCGTGGGGGCGAAGAAAGGGGAGCGCGGGAGACGCCATTGAGCCACGGAGAAGAAGAAAGAGCGCGGGAGACGCCATTTTTAGAAGCCGCAGCGGAGAAGAAGGGCGAGCGCGGGAAGGAAGGAAAGCGCTGGAGACGCCATTTTGTGCCAGCGGAGAAGAAGGGGAAGCATGGGAGGTGCCATTTTTGACAGTTAACTCACACCCAAGGATGCCGAAAAGTGGCAGTATCTCTACGTTCGACAATGAAGTCGAAGATTGGGCGACATATGAGGAACGTATTGAGGTGTACTGCAGGGCGAATGAAGTGCCAGATGCTAATAAAGCACTGGTTCTGTTAAATTCCATGGGTGCAAAAACTTATGGGTTACTGCGAAATCTAATAACCCCAGAGAAGACGGTAAACAAGAATTTTGAAAGCATAGTAGAAATCCTACAGGACCACTTAAACCCCACACCGCTGCTGATAGCAGAACGATTTAAGTTCCATAAAAGGAACCAACACAAAGACGAAAGCAATGCTGAGTACCTAACGGAACTGCGCAACATAAGAACATAAGAAATAGGAGCAGGAGTAGGCCAATCGGCCCCTCGAGCCTGCTCCGCCATTCAATAAGATCATGGCTGATCTGATCCTAACCGCCAATCTACTATCACAGAACCATCTCCTGAATCTAACAGAATTAGACACACGAAATAGGAGCAGGATCAGGCTACACAGCCCCTGGGCCCGCTCCGCTACCCACAGAGCCATGACCGATCCGAACCTAGACTCATGTCCAAATTCCTGCCCGCTCCCCGTAACCCTTAATTCCCTTTACTTCTAGGAAACTGTCTATTTCTGTTTTAAATTTATGTAGTGATGTAGCTTCTACAGCTTTTTGGGGCAGCATATTCCATGGACCTACCACCCTCTGAGTGAAGTAGTTCCTCCTCATCTCAGTTTTGAAAGAGCAGCCCCTTATTCTAAGACTATGCCCCCTAGTTCTAGTTTCACCCATCATCGGGAACATCTTCCCCGCATCCACCCGATCCAATCCCTTAACAATCTTATATGTTTCAATAAGATCGCCTCTCATTCTTCTGAACTCCAATGAGTAGAGTCCCAATCTACTCAACCTCTCCTCATATGTCCATCCCCTCATCCCCGGGATTAACCGAGTGAACCTTCTTTGTACTGACTCGAGAGTAAGTATGTCCTTTCTTAAGTATGGACACCAAAACTGTACGCAGTATTCCAGGTGTGGTCTCACCAATACCTTGTACAACTGAAGCAATACCTCCCTATTTTTATATTCTATCCCCCTAGCAATGAAAGCCAACATTCCATTGGCCTTCTTAATCACTTGCTGCACCTGCATACTAACCTTTTGAGTTCCGTGCACCAGGAGCCCCAGATCCCTTTGTACTTCAGTACTTTCCAGTTTCTTGCCATTAAGATAATAACTTGCTCTATGATTTTTCCTGCCAAAGTGCATAACCTCACACTTTCCAGTATTGTATTCCATCTGCCAAATCTCTGCCCACTTACTTAGCCTGTCTGTGTCCCCTTGCAGGGTTTTTATGTCCTCCTCACTCACTACTTTCCCTCCCATCTTAGTATCATCTGCAAACTTTGATATGTTACACTCGGTCCCCTCCTCCAAATCGTTAATATAGATTGTAAAGAGTTGGGGACCCAGCACTGACCCCTGTGGAACACCACTTGTTACTGATTGCCAGTCTGAGAATGAACCATTTATCCCAACTCTCTGCCTTCTGTTAGATAGCCAATCCTCTATCCATGCCAGAATATTACCCCCAATCCCGTGATTTTTTATCTTAAGCAATAATCTTTTGTGTGGCACCTTGTCAAATGCCTTTTGGAAGTCTAAATACACTACGTCCACTGGTTCCCCTTTATCCACCCTATATGTTACTTCCTCAAAGAACTCCAGCAAATTTGTCAAACATGACTTCCCCGTCATAAAACCATGCTGACTTTGTCCTATTAAATTATGATTATCCAAATGTCCTGTTACTGTCTCCTTAATAATGGACTCCAAAATTTTACCTACCACAGATGTTAGGCTAACCGGTCTATAGTTTCCAGCCTTCTGTCTAATGCCCTTTTTAAATAAGAGTGTGACATTAGCAGCTTTCCAGTCTGCCGGGACCTTTGCTGAGTCCAGGGAGTTTTGGAAAATTATTACCAATGCATCCACAATCCCTACCGCCACTTCCCTCAAGACCCTAGGATGTAAGCCATCAGGTCCAGGTGATTTATCTGCCTTGAGTCCCATTATTTTACCGAGTACCACTTCCTTAGTGATTTTGATCGTGTTTAGCTCCTCCCCCCCCTTTAGCCCCCTGTTTGTCCAGTGTTGGGATATTCTTAGTGTCTTCTACTGTAAAGACTCAGGCCTAAAAATTCAGTATAGCCACTTTTGGGGCGGTAAAGTCGGGCGGGCGCTAAAGTTTGCGCCCGGCGCAAAGTCGATGGCACTTTGCCGATATTCAGTAGCTTCGCCCGAAGAGGTTGCTTGAGCGCTAAAACTGGCGATGCATGCCTATCTTTAGGTGCTAAGCCGGCGGTGCTGAGGGATAGCCCCGATGCCGGGCGCAGCGCAGGTGCGGTCATTTCTTGATTGACAGCAGACACCGTGGCGCCGGCCAGCTCTTAAAGGGGGAAGGGTCGACTTGCTCTGCTGCAACGGCCTGCACACTGCTGCCTTCCAGCTAGGCCTGAACACTGCTGGTGATCAGAAGGTGCCATGGCAACGGTACAGAAGGCCCGTGAGCGTGCCCTGCGCTTCTCAGCCCATGACTTGAAGGTGATGGTGAGGGCCTTGGAGAAAAGACAGCACATCTTGCTCCCGGACACTGGCAGGAAGCCTCCCACCAGCGTCTATAGGAAAGCCTGGAGGGAGGTCGCCCGCTGGGTGTCGGCCACCGGCGATGCCCCCAGGGACAATGTCCAATGCCGGAAGAAGTTTAATGACCTGACCAGGATTGTCAGGGTGAGTACCCTTTCCAGTCTCCTCCTCATCCTTGCATGTACACCTGACATGATGGGCAAAGGGACCTGAAAGCCCTAATGGCCAGCCCTCAGCCAGCAGCTATGGGACAGTCATGAACATCAATTGCACATTCTGCACTTTACACCATGGGAGGCAGTGCACACCACATCAGGGCTACACACTGGCCAAGCTATTCCACCATGGGAGGCAGCGCACACCACATCAGGGCTACACACTGGCCAAGCTATTCCGCCATGGGAGGCAGTGCACACCACATCAGGGCTACACACCGTACTTACAGGCTGTCCTTTCTCTTGCAGGCAAAACTTGCCAACAACCGAAGGCACCAGGAGGAGACCGGGGGAGGCCGCCCCCAGATCCAGGAGCTCACTCCCCTGGAGGAGCGCGTGAGTCGCCTCATGGGACCCCGGGTGATTGGGCCCGTTGCCTGTGGAGATGCCGACCCTCTTCTGGGCCACAATGGTATGGACATCACCTTTTGGACCTCTCTCGTCGCACTTGCGCATCCGATCTACCTCCTTTGCCATTGTCCGACCAATGCGCTGAATGCCACCAGTCATGCCTCCCTCGCTGATGCCCTCTCCTCACTCTAAAGCTACTCTTGTGCCTTCCTGCTTTCAGCTGGTGACGAGGAGCTCCCTGAAGCTGCCAGTGACAGCCCCTCCGAGGAGGAGGAGGAGGAACAGGAAGGCGGACCATCAGGGCAGCAGTCAGGTGCGGCTGCAGATGCCGAAGTACTGGACACGTCTTCCCTGGAGGAAGTGTTGGAGGGGAGTGGAGCTGCTGGGACCAGTGGCGTCCAGCAACCCAGGAGGGCTGCGGTTGGTCCGCGGCCTTCCCCCCCCAGAGGGGGGAAGGATCGGAGGGGAGTGCAGTTGCTGGGCCCAGTCGCCGCCGGCAATGTGGCAAGGGTCGGGCAGCTCCGCCCCCTGCTCCCCAGCGGGAGAGTCCGGACTCCAGTCCGGCCACGTTCAACTCAGAGGAGGCGCGCCACCTCGATCAAATGGCCCAGGATTCGGATCGCCGGCACACCGAGTTGATGGGGGTAGTGGCACAGATGCCTGAGGCGATCGAGTCCCTGGCTAGTAGTGTGCGCGAGTTCGGGGCCTCACATGCCGCGAGTGGCCGGCTGATCAGTGATGCCGTCCAGACAGTGGCTGCTCTGTTGCGGTCGCAGACCAGGGCAACAGGGGCACTGACTGCTGCCACACGCGCTGCGTCAGCCAGGCATCGCCTGGACACCCGCCGCGCTGCAGCAGCACAGCGGGCTGCCCTTCGGCAGATTGGTGCGCATGCTGCAGTGCGGGCCTGGGCGAGTGCCACATCATCAGCCAGGGCCTACCATCCGCCAGATTGCACACATTCCTCCAGCCGTCACCGCCACTCCCCCAGTGGCGCCTCAATGGCAAGCGGCTGCGAATGATGTTGGCCAGGCACAGCTGCGCCAATCACCAGCCGGCCCCTCGAGGGCCAAACCCCGTCTAGGCCGCCCCCCAAGGGCATCTGCCGGAAGGACATCTGACCCTCAGAAGCCTTCCCCCAGCCTCGCAGCAGCCACTGGGCAGAGCTTGCGGAGGAGCAGCAGGCCGGGCAGGGGCCCAAAAGGCTCGACAAGGTCTCGCCCTCGCGGCCCAATAAGTAGACGGTGTGGCCAAGTGTTATTTTATATGGCGATGCCTATGTTTCTTTTGGGGATGGATGTTTTTTGGGTTAAGGCCAAGGATGAAGGCCATTTTTGTCCAAATGTTCAGTTATTCCTCCCCAGGTTGTGGGAGTGAGTCATTTGATGTACTGTTTTTTGGGGCCGTTGAATGTTTCTGGGTATCATGTGGGAAGGGGTTTCATTGGTCTAAAATAAAGATTTCTCTTTATTCAGAGAGTGTCCATGTTTGTTGCTGTAAGTGTTTGTTGCCTTCGCCGGCTGAGGGCTTGCGGAGCGGCTGCGTTCATGTTCCTTCATGGCCACAAGGCATTCCCTGACGGGGGGCTTAGAAGTGACGTTCAATAAGCCGCCGACGGACGGCCCTTGGACCTTCTCGCTCCCTCCTGGGATGGTACTCCTCCTCCTCCTGCTCCTCCTCCTCATGCTCCTCCTGCTGAGGTGGTGGTCCACCGTGAGGTGGCAGTGCCTGAGTCCTGCGGAGAGCCAGGTTGTGCAGCATGCAGCAAACAACGACGAATTGGGACACTCGGTCCGGGGAATACTGCAGAGATCCGCCGGAACGATCCAGGCAGCGGAACCACTGCTTGAGGACGCCAATTGTTTGCTCGATTATGTTCCTGCTCGCTTGATGACTCTCGTTGTATGCCTCTTCAGCAGGGGTCCTGGGCACGCGGAGCGGAGTCATGAGCCAGGTACACAAAGGATAGCCTTTGTCCCCGAGAAGCCATCCTCTTGGGGGAGGCTGTGCCTCGAACATGTCACACACAGTTGTCTGCCGCAGGATAAAGGCATCGTGGCTGCTGCCTGGAAAGCGGGCATTGACAGCTAGGATGCGCTGCTTGTGGTCACACACCAGCTGCACATTAAGGGAATGGTAGCCCTTCCGGTTGTGGTAATCCTCGGCATGTTCCACAGGTGCCCGCAAAGCCACGTGCGTACAGTCAATGGCGCCCTGCACCAAGGGGAAGGCCGCGAATCTTGCAAATCCCAGTGCACGCTGATGCTGCCTCTCCAGGGCCATGGGGAAGGAGATGAATTGGCGTCTCCTTCTGAAAAGGGCATCAGTCACCTGGCGGATGCAGCAATGCACGGCGAACTGGGATATGTTAGCAATGTCCCCAGCAGCGGATTGGAAGGAGCCGGTGGCATAGAAGTTCAAGGCCACCGTCACCTTCGCCTCCGCCGACAGAGACGTCCTGCTCCTGAGCTTTGGACGCAGATCTCTGCGAAGCAGATGGCAGATCTCTCCAACCACCTCCTTTCGGAATCTCAGCCTTTTTATACATCGCGCGCCACTCATGTTGAGGTAGGAGTGCTACTGGTGGTATGCCCTGACTGGGTAAGGCCTATGTTGCCGACGCCTGTTGCCCCCTCTGCGTCTAGCCAGGGCTGCCCCTCTCACACCGCGTCTGCGAGCCCTACGGACATGACGCTGAAACTCCGCATTGGCACCCCATGCAGCCCCCATAATATGCTGCCAAACAGTCAAATATCCAAGAGGCCACTTGCAACACTCTGGCCTGAAGCCAAAAATACCTGAGCTAGTGTTTGCCCACACCAGAAAGCTGTCTTCCTTGGTCTCTCTCCAGAAATCCGTTGCACAAGAGTGTTTGCTGCAAAATGCCTGCCCTTTATAGTGCAGGGTAAGTGCCCTTTAATTTACGCTCCCCGGGGCCCGTGTTGGCTCTGTTGCATTCCACTAAACAAGCGTGCGGGCCGCCGATTGCAAAATGGGGCGGTCCCACTGAAGTTCTGGATCGGGGCACGCAAAGGGCGTTGCACGAGGATATGACGTCATTTTCTGCACGCGCAGGTGAGCGCGCGCTAAACTTTGCGCCGGCGCTAAATGTCTACTTAATTTGAGGCGAGGCGCAGATCGCGCTGCGCCCGAAATTCACTTCTCTTAAGGCGCTAATGGCTGGCGCAAGCAACTGAATTTCTAGGCCTCAGTGTTTTTGCCATCTCCATATTTCCCACCATTAATTTCCCGGTCTCATCCTCTAAGGGACCAACATTTACTTTAGCCACCCTTTTTTTCTTTTTATATAACTATAAAAACTCTTACTATCTGTTTTTATATTTTTTGCTAATTTACTTTCATAATCTATCTTCCCTTTCTTAATCAATCTTTTTGTTAGTTTTTGCTATCTTTTAAAGTTTTCCCAATCCTCTATCCTCCCACTAGATTTGGCTACCTTATATGCCCTTGTTTTTAGTCGAATACTATCCTTAATTTCTTTACTTAGCCATGGATGGCTGTCTTTTCTCTTACACCCTTTTCTTCAGTGGAATATATTTTTTTTGGAAGTTGTAAAATAACTCCTTAAATGTACACCACTGATCATGTATCGTCTTACCCTTTAATCTATTTACCCAATCCACTCTACTCAATTCTGCTCTCATACCTTCATAGTCTCCTTTATTCAAGCTTAGCACGCTTGTTTGAGATCCAACCTTCTCACCCTCTCATTGAATATGGAATTCAACCATGTTATGGTCACTCATTCCAAGGGGATCCTTTACTAGGACATTTTTAATTAATCCTGTCTCGTTACACAGGACCAGATCTAAGGTTGCTTGCCCCCTGGTTGGTTCAGTTACATACTGCTCAAGAAACCCATCCCTAATACACTCAATGAACTCATCCTCAAGGCAGCCCTGCCCAATTTGATTTGTCCAATTAATATGATAGTTAAAATCCCCCATAATTATAGATGTTCCCCTATTACACGCCTCACCTATTTCCTGATTGATACTCCGTCCAACAGAGTTGCAACTGTTCGGAGGCCTATCGACTACGCCCACTCGTGTTTTTTTCCCCTTATTATTCCTTACCTCCACCCAAACTGTTTCATTATCCTGAAGGTATCGAAACACTGCCAGTTTGGAGCGGGACTAGCAGATACGTTAAGGGACAAGTTTGTGTGTGGGTTACAAAGTGAAGGAACCCAGAAACGGCTTCTATCAGAAAAGGACCTTACGCTGGACAAAGCTTTCAGTATGGCAGTATCACACGAAGCAGCCGCAAGGGGCGCTGCAGAGATACAACGGAGACCGCAAGAATATGGCACCAATGAAATGTCCTATGGAACAGTGAAGTGCTATCGCTGCGGCAGAACAACACATGACCAGGAAGATTGTTGGTTCAAGGACCAAGTGTGCAGACAGTGTGGGAAAGCAGGACAAGAGTCTGCAGGCCTGGGAAGAAAACCAACAGTAAGAAATCTCCACAGGAGAAGTACAAAAAGGTACACCAGGCGATGGACAGTGGTTCAGACGAACAGAAAAGTGACACAGACTCCGGAATCAAGGAGCTGGGTTGTCTGAAACTACATAAGGTAACAGAAATGGAGGATCACCAGACTATCTGGGTTACACTCAAGATAGACAGAGTCCAAGTGAAAGTGGAATTGGACACAGGGTCAGCTCTAACAGTCATAAATCAAAGAGACTACAAGCGGCTATTTTCACACATACCCTTGAAAGCTACAGAGATTGTCTTGAAGACGTATACGGGGCAAAAAGTCTACCCCAAAGGAAAAATAAGGGTGAAAGTGACATATAAAGGCCAGGAAATACCTAAAATGGATATATATGTATTGCCAGATGGAGGACCACCACTGCTAGGATGTGAATGGATCCGGAAGATACAATTAGATTGGCATTCCATACAGGCACTGAAGGTTGAGGCCAAAAGGGATGATGACGTCGCACCTGGATGACTGTCAAAAATGCTAATTGACGCAAAAGAAGTGTTCCAGGAGGGACTAGGAACACTAAAAGGAATAACAGCAACAATTAAAATAGAGGAAAATGCAAGCCCAAAGTTTCTGAAGGCCAGACCAGTGCCTTATGCGATCAGACCAGCTGTTGAAGCAGAGCTGGAAGGGTTGGAACATTCAGGAATACTGTCCAAAGTGGACTGGAGTGAGTGGGCTACACCCATCGTTCCTGTAATGAATAGGTCGTTGAGTAATACACCTGGGGAACCAAAGAAGGTCCGCATCTGTGGGGATTTTAAGGTGACTGTGAACCCAGTCCTTCACACGGTACAATATCCGCTTCCATGAATTGAGGATATTTTCACCTCGCTATCTGGAGGTAAACGCTTCACCAAAATTGATCTAGCCCAGGCGTATTGCAAATGGAGGTAGAGGAAGCTTCGAAACAATACCTTACAATCAACACTCATAAAGGTCTCTATCAATACAACCAGCTGGTGTTTGGAGTAGCCTCGGCTCCGGCTATCTGGCAAAGGGCGATGGATCAGGTCCTGCAAGGGATTCCAGGGACCCAGTGTTATTTGGACGACATCTTGGTCACGGGCGAAAATGACGGTGATCACCTCGCCAACTTGGAGAAGGTGCTCACCAGATTAAAGGAGTATGGGCTACGAGCTAATCGCCACAAGTGCGAGTTTTTCCAGAAACAGATCTCGTATTGTGGCCACGTCATCGATGAAGAGGGGTTACATAAGTCCCCTGACAAGATTGAGGCAGTAGTCAAGGCTGCAGCACCGGAAAATGTGTCACAACTGAGGTCGTTCCTCAGGCTGGTAAACTACTACCACAAGTTCTTACCAAATTTGTCTACGGTATTACACCCACTGAACACCCTACTGCAAACAGGGGTACCATGGAAGTGGGATGACGAACGTAGATGAGCTTTCCAGAAGTGTGAAGAATTGATCACATCAAAAGAGGTGTTGGCCCATTTCAACCCAGCACTACCAATTCGTTTGGCATGTGATGCATCACCCTATGATATTGGAGCAGTGCTGTCGCACAAATTCCCTGACGGGTTGGAGAGGCCAGTAGCCTTTGCGTCTCGGTCACTAACCTCAGCCGAGCGCAACTACGCCCAGATTGATAGGTAGGCCTCAGTGCGGCATCGGCAGTGGGTGGAGGTGGAGCAGCGTGGCAGAGCGACTACAAGAGGCCCCAGAGGCTCAGGTAGGCGTACCAATCTCCAATCTCGGGCAAGGAGAGAGGTAAAAAGTATTCAAGGTGTGACGTCACCACAAAACAGGTAGGTGATTGGTTGGAGTATTTCTCTCGTTTTAAAACTTTAAGTCTGTGGTTTATAGTTTTTAAGGTTACTGTGGTGTACCAAGGCCTTTCTGGTGCAGAGTGACTGTTGGTAAACCATTTAACTGGTGTAATTAGAGGGATTGATTTAATTTAAATCCAATTAATTAAAGGGGATACTAGCATCTAAAATCGGGCAGAGGGTGTCCATAACTAACAATAAAAAATTTAATTAATTACATAGAATGGAGCAGGTGATATGTTACTGTTGCGAGATGTGGGAGCCGGTGAACCCCATTGAGGCTCACGGTGATTACGTCTGTGACAAGAGTCTGCTGCTACAGGAACTCCAGCTCCGTGTTGATGAGCTGGAGTCTGAGCTTCAGACACTGCGACACATCAGGGAGGGGGAGAAGTACCTGGACTCTGTGTATCAGGAGGTGGTCACACCTATGAAGTTAAGTAATTCAGATGTAGCCCATGGTCAGGGACAGGACGGTGTGACTACGAGTGAGGCAGGTACGGGGATCCAGGAGGTAGAGCTGGAGGAGCCGCAGCCCTTGCTCTTGACCAACAGGTTCGAGGTTCCTACTCCCTGTGGGGACAGGAGCAGGGACTGCAGGGAGGATGAGCAACTTGGCCACAGCACCGTGGAACGGGGGGCCATTCAAGAGGGGGGAGTAAATAGAAATGTTGCAGTGGTAGGGGATAGTATTATTAGGGGGATAGATAGTTCTCTGCAGCCGAGAGCGAGAGTCCCGAAGGCTGTGTTGCCTACCCGGTGCCAGGGTTAAGGACATCTCCTCTGGGCTGGAAAGGAACTTGCAGTGGGAGGGGGTGGATCCAGTTGTCGTGGTCCATGTTGGTACAAACAACGTAGATAGGACTAGGAAGCCAGTTCTGTTAAAGGAGCATGAGCAGCGAGGGGTCAAATTAAAAAAACAGAACCTCAAGGGTAATAATCTCTGGATTATTACCTGAGCCACGAGCGAATTTGGCTAGGACAAATAAAATTAGAGAGTTAAATGCGTGGCTCAAAGACTGGTGTGGGAGAAATGGTTTTTCCTTCCTGGGACACTGGCACCAGTACTGGGGCAGGAGGGAGCTGTTCCGTTGGGACGGGCTTCACTTGGCCAGTGCTGGGACTAGAGTCCTGGCGGATCATATAACTAGAGCTGTAGAGAGAGGGCTTTAAACTAACTAGTGGGGGGGAGGTTCCTAGAGAGCAAATAATAAAAATGACAACAGAGAAGGTGATAGACTTAGGTAGCAGTGGGAAAATTAAAAACCAGAGCGTGTCAGGAAGGGGCAGAAGGTATGGAGTAAAAGGTAAAGTAATAAAAAGGGCAAAAGCAGGAACTAAGTGTCACAAAACATATTTGAAAGTTCTCTATCTGAATGCACGTAGCATTCGTAACAAAATAGACGAGTTAATGGCACAAATAACTACATATGGGTATGATCTTGTGGCCATTACAGAAACATGGCTGCAGGGTGACAATTCCTGGGAATTAAACATACCAGGTTATTTAACGATCAGGAAGGACAGGCAGGAAGGGGAGGTCGGGTGGCTATGTTAATAAAGGAAGGAATCACTGTAATACAGAGAAATGATATTGGGTCAAAAGATCAGGATAATGAAACAGTTTGGGTGGAGGTAAGGAATAATAAGGGGGAAAAAAACACTACTGGGTGTAGTCTATAGGCCTCCGAACAGTGGCAACTCTGTTGGACGGAGTATCAATCAGGAAATAGTTGAGGCTTGTAATAAGGGGACATCTATAATTATGGGGGATTTTAACTATCATATTAATTGGACAAATCAAATTGGGCAGGGCTGCCTTGAGGATGAGTTCATTGAGTGTATTAGGGATGGGTTTCTTGAGCAGTATGTAACTGAACCGACCAGGGTGCAAGCAACCTTAGATCTGGTCCTGTGTAACGAGACAGGATTAATTAAAAATGTCCTAGTAAAGGATCCCCTTGGAATGAGTGACCATAACATGGTTGAATTCCATATTCAATTAGAGGGTGAGAAGGTTGGATCTCAAACAAGCATGCCAAGCTTGAATAAAGGAGACTATGAAGGTATGAGAGCGGAATTGAGTAGAGTGGATTGGGAAAATAGATTAAAGGGTAAGACGATACATGATCAGTGGTGTACATTTAAGGAGTTATTTTACAACTTCCAAAAAATATATATTCCACTGAGAAGAAAAGGGTGTAAAAGAAAAGACAGCCATCCGTGGCTAAGTAAAGAAATTAAGGATAGTATTCGACTAAAAACAAGGGCATATAAGGTAGCCAAATCTAGTGGGAGGATAGAGGATTGGGAAAACTTTAAAAGACAGCAAAAAATAACAAAAAGATTGATTAAGAAAGGGAAGATAGATTATGAAAGTAAATTAGCAAAAAATATAAAAACAGATAGTAAGAGTTTTTATAGTTATATAAAAAGAAAAAGGGTGGCTAAAGTAAATGTTGGTCCCTTAGAGGATGAGACCGGGAAATTAATGGTGGGAAATATGGAGATGGCAAAAACACTGAATGAATATTTTACATCAGTCTTTACAGTAGAAGACACTAAGAATATCCCAACACTGGACAAACAGGGGGCTAAAGGGGGGGAGGAGCTAAACACGATCAAAATCACTAAGGAAGTGGTACTCGGTAAAATAATGGGACTCAAGGCAGATAAATCACCTGGACCTGATGGCTTACATCCTAGGGTCTTGAGGGAAGTGACGGTAGGGATTGTGGATGCATTGGTAATAATTTTCCAAAACTCCCTGGACTCAGCAAAGGTCCCGGCAGACTGGAAAACTGCTAATGTAACATCCTTATGTAAAAAGGGCATTAGACAGAAGGCTGGAAACTATAGACCGGTTAGCCTAACATCTGTGGTAGGTAAAATATTGGAGTCCATTATTAAGGAGACAGTAACAGGACATTTGGATAATCATAATTTAATAGGACAAAGTCAGCATGGTTTTATGAAGGGGAAGTCATGTTTGACAAATTTGCTGGAGTTCTTTGAGGAAGTAACATATAGGGTGGATAAAGGGGAACCAGTGGACGTAGTGTATTTAGACTTCCAAAAGGCATTTGACAAGGTGCCACACAAAAGATTATTGCTTAAGATAAAAAATCACGGGATTGGGGTAATATTCTGGCATGGATAGAGGATTGGCTATCTAACAGAAGGCAGAGAGTTGGGATAAATGGTTCATTCTCGGACTGGCAATCAGTAACTAGTGGTGTTCCGCAGGGGTCCGTGCTGGGTCCCCAACTCTTTACAATCTATATTAATGATTTGGAGGAGGGGACCGAGTGTAACATATCAAAGTTTGCAGATGATACTAAGATGGGAGGGAAAGTAGTGAGTGAGGAGGACATAAAAACCCTGCAAGGGGACATAGACAGGCTAAGTAAGTGGGCAGAGATTTGGCAGATGGAATACAATACTGGAAAGTGTGAGGTGATGCACTTTGGCAGGAAAAATCGTAGAGCAAGTTATTATCTTAATGGCAAGAAACTGGAAAGTACTGAAGTACAAAGGGATCTGGGGGTCCTGGTGCACGAAACTCAAAAGGTTAGTATGCAGGTGCAGCAAGTGATTAAGAAGGCCAATGGAATGTTGGCTTTCATTGCTAGGGGGATAGAATATAAAAATAGGGAGGTATTGCTTCAGTTGTACAAGGTATTGGTGAGACCGCACCTGGAATACTGCATACAGTTTTGGTGTCCATACTTAAGAAAAGACATACTTGCTCTCGAGTCAGTACATAGAAGGTTCACTCGGTTAATCCCGGGGATGAGGGGATGGACATATGAGGAGAGGTTGAGTAGATTGGGACTCTACTCATTGGAGTTCAGAAGAATGAGAGGCGATCTTATTGAAACATATAAGATTGTGAAGGGGTTGGATCGGGTGGATGCGGGAAGGATGTTCCCGATGATGAGTGAAACTAGAACTAGGGGGCATAGTCTTAGAATAAGGGGCATGCTCTTTCAAAACTGAGATGAGGAGGAACTACTTCACTCAGAGGGTGGTAGGTCCATGGAATATGCTGCCCCAAAAAGCTGTAGAAGCTACATCATTACATAAATTTAAAACAGAAATAGACAGTTTCCTAGAGGTAAAGGGAATAAAGGGTTATGGGGAGCGGGCAGGAATTTGGACATGAGTCTAGGTTCGGATCGGTCATGGCCCTGTGGGTAGCGGAGCGGGCCCAGGGGCCGTGTAGCCTGATCCTGCTCCTATTTCGTGTGTCTAATTCTGTTAGATTCAGGGGATAGTTCTGTAATAGTAGGTTGGCGGTTAGGATCAGATCAGCCATGATCTTATTGAATGGCGAAGCAGGCTCGAGGGGCTGACTGGCCTACTCCTGCTCCTATTTCTTATGTTCTTATGTTCTTATGAGGCCCTCAACCTATTATGGGGAGTAAAAAAATTCAACCACTATCTGCATGGGCAGAAGTTCACCTTGCTGACTGACCACCAACCACTTGGCTCCATCTTTAATCCTAAGAAGGGTGTTCCAGTGATGACTGCACAGCGGTTACAAAGATGGTCCCTGTTTCTAGGGGCGAATCAATATGAAATAGAATATAAAGGCACGAAACAGCATGGGAATGCTGATGGGCTATCGCGCCTGCCACTGCCTACTGTGGAGGAAGCACCAGCAGTGGACCCTATCGAGATATTTTATTTGTCAATAATTGAACGATTGCCAGTAACGAACGCGGATATAGAGAAGGAGACCCGCAATGATCCGACGCTGTCTCGGGTATATGAATTGACGGTGAGGGGATGGCCAACTCATGGCGACTCACTGTTACCAGCATTCTCATCCAGAAGAGAACAGCTGTCAGTATGCCAAGAGACAGTGATGTGTGGATCCAGAGTGGTGATTCCACCCAAGTTAAGGGAGAGAGTGCTAAATGAGCTACATGAAGGTCATCTGGGGGGAGTGAAAATGAAAAGCCTTGCTAGGGCTTATGTGTGGTGACCGGGAATTGATCAACAAATCGAAGGCCTAACTAAGAGCTGCTTAGGATGCCAGAAGGTCCAAAATGCACCACCACATGCCCCTCTACACCCATGGGAGTGGCCCTCCTCTCCATGGCAACGGGTGCATATTGATTTTGCTGGTCCATTCATGGACTCAATGTTCTTAATAGCAGTGGATGCTCATTCAAAGTGGCCTGAGGTGATAAAAATGTCTTCAACCACTACAGAGAAAACGATTGCAGTCCTACGGACCATATTTGCCAGAAATGGTTTGCCAGACCAGATTTGCTCTGATAATGGACCACAGTTTGTGTCCGACGAGTTCCAAAAATTTACGAGAAGGAATGGGGTAAGGCATTACACATCCACCCCGTATCATCCAGCCACAAATGGATTGGCTGAGAGGTTCGTACAAACCTTTAAGAAGGCGATAAAGGTCATGTGCGACGATGAAATTCCACTACAGCATAAGATGGACAATTTCTTATTAGCCTACCGAAACGCGACACATGCAGTTACCAACCAGACCCCGGCAATGATGTTCTTTAACCGAAGGTTGAGATCTCGTCTGGACTTGCTCAGACCAAATGTGCGAAGAAATGTTGAGGACAAACAATTCCAGCACATCAATGAGAAGCCGACAAGGAGCTTCAATGTAGGGTAACCAGTCTTGGCCCGTGACTATCGAACAGAGAAATGGCAACCCGGAACGATATGTACAAGGCAGGGGCCATTAATGTACACAGTGGATGTCGGGGAGAACATTGTGAGACGCTACGTCGATCAGATCTTAGCGTCACAGGAACGCGTCAACCCCATGTCTCGAGTACCTGGGGATGAACCCGACATACCAGTAGCATCTACCTCAGACCCAGTAGCAGTGGAACCCGATGAACTACCCGATGAAAAGGGGTCAGAATCGCCTCTGCAACAAGAGCAAGAACCTCCGGAAAGGCGCTATCCCGAAAGGGTCAGGAAGCCGCCCCAAAGACTGAATCTATAAATGGACTTTTGTTGTTTAATGTACATGTTGAAATGTCAATTGTTATTTGAATATTAGGGGTACTACTAATCTAAAAGGGGAGGAATTGTAGTGTATGTGCCTTTAAGTCAGAAGTACTTTTACAGCTCCTGTATACTGTAGTACCGGCAGTGATCACACCTGTATATAAGGTTTGTGCATGCCTCTGTACCCCCAGTCTTGAGACTACCCTCCTCCAGTAAAGACCTGTTTATTGTTAATGTACAGCATCTGTGTGATTATTTGATAACAGCATATCCACTGAACCACGGATCCAACAGAGGGGAACTTGCAGGTGGTGGTGTCCCCATGCACAGTACTGTCAGCGACATCTTCCATCACTTTGCTGATGATTGAGAGCAATATTCCCTGTAGTTTCTTTTTGGGTGCGCGGCCCCTTTAAAATTGCACGCATGCATGGTTTTTCCATTCAGAAACCAGCAAGCAGCCTGCATGGCAGCTTCAGACAGCTGCACAGCTGAAGCAGCTAAATGGGAACATTGATTGAGAGTAGACTGATGGGGCAGAAATTGACCACAATTGTCATTCCACCTGGACCCCTCCCTCTGGTGTCATACCTTCTCTTTTATTTTGGTTGGGAACTGCTGGCGTGACATCAGCCGTCTGAATTTCTCTGCTCCCCTCACTCAATCTTACCTACCTCCCCCTGAACTTGCAGCACTCCCTTCTCTCAGGACCAACCCTGACATTGTCATGAAACCTGCTGACAAGGGTGGCGCTGTTGTTGTTTGGCAAACAGACCTTTACCTTGCCACTGTCTCTAAATTGTCAGACTGCTTGTCCGACAGCCAGCACTAGATAAGCATAAATCTCTTCCAACTAAATATTGGGAAGACTGAAGCCATTGTCTTCAGTCCCTACCACAAACTCCGTTCCCTAGCCACAAACTCCATCCCTATCCCTGGCAACTGTCAGAAGCTGAACCAGACTGTTCTCAACCTTGGAGTCATATTTAACTCCGGGGTGAGCTTCCGACCACATATCTGCGTCATCACCAAGGCCGCCGACTTCCATCTCCCTAACATCGCCTCAGCTCATCTGCTGCTGAAAGCCTCATCCATGCCTTTGTTACCTCTAGACTTGACTATTCCAACACTCTCCTGGTCAGTCTCCTATCTTCCACCCTCCATAAACTTGAGCTCATTCAAAACTCTACTGCCCGTATCCTACCTCGCACCAAGTCCTGTTCACCCATCACCCGTGTGCTCACTGACCTACATTGGCTCCTGGTCCAGCAGCGACTCAATTTTAAAATTGTCATCCGTGTTTTCAAATCCCTCCAGGGCCTCAACCCTCCCGATCTCTGTAACTTCTTCCAACCCTGTAACCCTCTGAGATCTCTGCACTCCTCCAATTCTGGCATCTTGCGCATCCCCCAATTTTAATCGTTCCACCATTGGCGGCCATGTTTTCAGCTGCCTAGTCTCTGAACTCTGGAATTCTCTCCCTAAACCTCTCTACCTCTCTCTCCTCCTGTATGACGCTCCTTAAAACCTACCACTTTGACCAATCTGTCCTAATATATACTTATGTGGGACAGTGTCAAATGTTGTTTGATAACGCTCCTGCGAAGTGCCTTGGGATGCTTTACTATGTTAAAGGTGCTATATAAATACAAGTTGCTGTTGGTGTTGCGGAGGCTGAATGCCAACTCTCCGACACCTCCTCCTACCTCCCCCTGAACCACAACCCCACCACCTGTAATGTATATACCTTTAAGGGGGGAACTATCTTTTACAGCTCATGTATACTGCAGTACCGGCAGTGACCACACCTGTATATAGCACTGAGCAGTAATCTGTACAGATCAGTTCCGGAGTGAGGCACGTTGAGTAAACACCTGTTATACCGTTCTCCTGCAGTCTGTGTCTTATTATACACGGACACAACATTGGCGACAAGGCAAGTTCAAACCTACCTGCAACTCTGCATCACCTCCCGGGGATTTGTTCCTGGAGATCAGTGGATTGGAGGTCAAGGCCAGAGACTCGGGCGTCGACAACGGGCAGCCGCCCAGTCATCCAGCAGAGACTCGAGATTTTTGCGGGGGAGGCTGTCGAGAGCCAGGCTTGGCTTTCCAGTCGAGGTGGTCCAGCGAAACGGGCTGGCAACAGGTAGTGCACAGACCCCTCCCGGACAGCGGCGGGCTAGAGCCTGACCGAGCGGCACAGCAAAGGGCCAAGCAGCATCGATGGGGGAGAGAGAGAGAGGGCAGAGCACACAGGGCACAGCCGGTGTTCAGGGGCCGAGCAGCGTCGAAGAGAGGGAGAGAGAGACGCACAGAAACCCGCGAGGCGCCGCCATTGCCACGAGGACCGCCGAGAGTGGCGTTGGCAGCAGCGCAGGAGAAGCGGGCAAAACCTAAAGGGCACCGGCATTGCCACGAGAACCACCGGGAGTGGCGTTGGCAGCAGCGGGGGAGGAAGGAAAACTCGGGAGACGCCATTTTAAACCATACCCAAAATGCCGAAGAGTGGCAGTATCACCGCATTTGACAATGAAGTCGAAGATTGGACTACATATGTCAAACGAATAGAGGTATACTGCAAGGCAAATGAGGTGTCAGATGACAAGAAAGCGTCGGTATTGTTAAATTTAATGGGTGCAAAGACATATGGTTTATTACGAAATCTAGAAACCCCAACGAAGCCAATGGAAAAGAGTTTTGTAGACATAGTAATGATGCTACAGGAACATTTAAACCCCACACCGCTGCTGATAGCAGAAAGATTCAAGTTTCACAAACGGAACCAGCATAAGGATGAAAGCAATGCTGATTATTTAACAGAACTGCACAAACTATCGAAACACTGCCAGTTTGGAGCGGGACTGGCAGATACCTTAAGGGACAAGTTTGTGTGTGGGCTTCAAAGTGAAGGAACCCAGAAACGGCTTTTATCTGAAAAGGACCTTATGCTGGAAAAGGCTTTCAGCATTGCGGTATCATATGAAGCCGCAGCACGGGGCGCTGCAGAGATACAACAGAGACCGCAAGAATATGGCACAAACGAAATGTCATATGGAACAGAGAAGCGCTATCGCTGCGGCAGAACAACACACGACCAGAATGATTGCTGGTTCAAAGACAAAGTGTGCAGACAGTGTGGAAAAGTAGGACACATAGCACGAGTCTGCAGGTCGGGAAAGAAAACCAGCAATAAGAAACCTACCAAAGGAAAGTACAAGAAGGTACATAAGATGACGAAGAATAGTTCAGACGAACAAAAGAGTGATAACGGCTCCGAAAGCAGGGAACTGAGTTGTCTGAAACTACATAATGTGATCACAACGGAGGATCACCGAACCATTTCGGTCACTCTCAAGATAGCAGGAGCCCAGGTAAAGATGGAATTGGACACAGGATCAGCCCTAACAGTCATAAACCGACGGGACTACGAGCGGCTATTCTCACACATACCCTTGAGAGACACAAAAATTATTTTGAAGACGTACACGGGGCAAAAAGTCTACCACAAAGGAAAAATAAGGGTGACCGTTATATATAACGGTAAGGAAACACCAAAACTAGACCTGTATGTATTGCAAGATGGAGGACCACCATTACTGGGACGTGAATGGATCCGGAAAATACAACTGGATTGGCATTCCATACAGGCACTGACTGTGGCTGACAAAAAGGATGACGACGTCACACCTGGGCGACTGTCAAAGATCCTAACTGACGCGAAAGAAGTGTTCCAGCAAAGACTTGAAACACTAAAAGGCATGACAGCGACGATTAAAATTGAAGAAAACGCAAGCCCAAAATTATTAAGGCCAGACCTTATGCGATCCGCCCAGCCGCTGAAGCAGAGCTGGAGAGTCTGGAACGTTCAGGTGTACTGTCCAAGGTAGACTGGAGCGAGTGGGCTACACCCATCGTCCCTGTGATGAAAAAGTCGTTGAGCAGCACGCCTGGGGAACCAAGGAAGGGTCGCATCTGTGGGGACTTTAAGGTAACAGTGAACCCGGTCCTTCACACCGTACAATATCCACTTCCGCGGATTGAAGATATTTTCGCCTCGCTATCTGGAGGGAAACGCTTCACTAAGATTGATCTGGCCCAAGTGTATCTGCAAATGGAGGTAGAAGAAGCATCAAAAAAATACCTCACAATCAACACCCATAAAGGTCTCTACCAATACAACTGGCTGGTATTCGGGGTAGCATCAGCTCCGGCTATTTGGCAGAGGGCAATGGAACTAGTCCTGCAAGGGATCCCAGGGACCCAGTGTTATTGGGACGACATCCTGGTCACGGGCGAAAATGACAGTGATCACCTTGCCAACCTGGAGCAGGTGCTCACTAGATTGCAGGAATATGGGCTCCGAGCTAACCGCCCCAAATGCGAGTTTTTTAGAAAACAGATCTCGTATTGTGGCCACGTTATCGATAAAGAGGGGTTATATAAGTCCCCAGAGAAGATTGAGGCAGTAGTCAAGGCTCCAGCACCGGAAAATGTGTCACAACTGAGGTCGTTCCTTGGGCTGGTAAACTACTACCATAAGTTCTTGCCAAATTTGTCTACAATACTACACCCACTGAACACCCTACTGCAAACTGGGGTGCCATGGAAGTGGAGTGACGAATGTAGACGAGCTTTCCAGAAGAGCAAAACACTAATCACATCAAAAGAGGTATTGGCCCATTACAACCCGGCATTACCAATTCGGTTGGCATGTGATGCGTCACCCTATGGCATTGGAGCGGTGCTGTCGCACAAATTCTCGGACGGCTCAGAAAGGCCAATAGCCTTTGCGTCACGATCACTAACCTCAGCCGAGCGTAACTACGCCCAGATTGACAGGGAGGCCCTCAGCCTAGTGTGGGGAGTGCAAAAGTTCAATCATTATCTGCACGGGCAGAAATTCACGTTGCTGACTGATCACCAGCCTCTTGTCTCCATTGTTAATCCGAAGAAGGGCGTTCCGGTGATGACTGCGCAACAACTACAAAGATGGTCACTTTTTCCATGGGCGCATCACTATGAGATTGAATATAAGGGCACGAAACAGCATGGAAATGCTGATGGGCTATCACGCCTGCCACTGCCTACTGCGGAGGAAGCACCAGCAGTGGATCCTGTCGAAATATTCCATTCGACTATAGTTGAATACCTACCGGTAACTAACGCTTGTATCGAAAAGGAAACCCGAAATGACCCGACACTGTCTCGGGTATATGATTTGACGGTGAAGGGATGGCCAGCACATGGCGACTCACTGTTGCCAGCATTCTCGACAAGGAGAGAACAGCTGTCAGTGTGCCGGGGGACCTTGATGTGTGGATCCCGAGTGGTAATTCCACCCAAGTTAAGGGATAGAGTGCTCAATGAGCTTCATGAGGGTCATCTGGGAGGGGTAAAAATGAAAAGCCTAGCCAGGGCTTATGTGTGGTGGCCGGGAATCGATAAACAAATCGAGGACCTGACCAAGAGCTGCGCAGGATGCCAGAAAGTCCAAAATGCACCACCACAGGCCCCTCTACACCCATGGGAGTGGCCCTCATCTCCATGGCAACGGGTGCATATTGATTTTGCTGGTCCATTCATGGACTCAATGTTTTTAATAGCCGTGGATGCGCACTCGAAATGGCCTGAGGTCATCAAAATGTCCTCCACCACCACGGAGAAAACTATTGCAGTCCTACGGACCATTTTTGCCAGGAATGGCTTGCCAGAACAGATTTGCTCCGACAACGGACCACAGTTTGTGTCCGAAGAGTTCCGGAGGTTCTTGAAAAAGAATGGGGTAAGACATTACACATCTGCCCCGTATCATCCAGCCACAAATGGATTGGCTGAGAGGTTCGTACAAACCTTTAAGAAGGCAATAAAGGCTATGTGCAATGACAACATTCCGCTGCAGCACAAGGTGGACAATTTCCTGTTCGCCTACCGGAATGCGACACATGCAGTCACCAACCAGGCCCCAGCCATGATGTTCTTTAACCGAAGGTTAAGATCTCGCCTGGATTTGCTCAGACCAAACGTACAAAGAGATGTTGAGAGTAAGCATTTCCAGCACATCCATGAGAAGCCAACAAGGAGCTTCAATGTAGGGCAACCAGTCTTGGCCCGCGACTACCGAACAGAAAAATGGCAGCCAGGAACGATATGCACACGGCAGGGCCCACTAATGTACACAGTGGACGTTGGGGAGAGCATCGTGAGACGCCATGCTGACCAGATCCTAGAGTCACAGGAACAAGTCGACCCCATGCCTCGCCCATACGTACCTGGTGATGAACCCGACGTACAGGTCGCATCTACCCCAGAAACAGTAGCATTGGAAGCTGATGAACCAACCGACGACAGGGGGCCAGAATCGCCTCCGCACCAAGAGCAAGACACTCGGGAAAGGCGCTATCCAGAAAGGATCAGGAAGCCTCCCCAAAGACTGAATATATAAATAGACTATTTTCAGCTAATGATGCATGTTAAAAGTGTTAATTGTAATTAGTTTGATATTTAATTGTTAAATGAGTGTTGTGGTACTGTTAATCTAAAAGGGGAGGAATTGTAATGTATATACCTTTAAGGGGGGAACTATCTTTTACAGCTCATGTATACTGCAGTACCGGCAGTGACCACACCTGTATATAGCACTGAGTAGTAATCTTTACAGATCAGTTCCCCAGTGAGCCACATTGAGTAAACACCTGTTATACCGTTCTCCTGCAGTCTGTGTCTTATTATACACGGACACAACACCACCGATGCCATCGTTTCCCAGACTGTCACTGACCCCATCTGCTCTGGAGATCTTCCCTCCATGGCTTCCAATCTTATAGTCCCCCAACCCCATACTGCCTGTTTCCAATGCATTCCCAAGATCCACAAACAAGACTGCCCTGGTATACCCATCATGTCAGCCTGTTCTTGCCCCAGAGAACTTAATTCTTCCTATCACGATTCTATTTTTTCTCCCCTTCTCAGTCTCTTTCCACCTGAATTTGTAACTCTTCTGATGCCCTCCGCCACTTTAACAGTTTCCTGGTGCTAATCATTTCCTATTCACCATGGACGTCCAGTCCCTCTGCACCTCCATCTCCCATCATGAAGCCATACGGACCTCATCATTGAATGGAGATCCAACCAATCCCCATCCTCCACCACCCTCCTTTGCCTGGCTGACCTTGTTCTTACATTGAACAGCTTCTCCTTTGACTCCTCATACTTCCTCAAAATAAAAGGTATTGCTGTGGGAACCTGCATAGGTCCTAGCTATGCCTGTCTTTTCTTGGTATACTTGGAAAATTCTTTGTTTCACTTTTACTCAGACCCCCTCCCTCACTTCTTTTTATGGAACATTGATGACTGTATCGGTGCTGCTTCCTGCTCTTGCCCCAATTGGAAAATTTCATCAACTTTGCTTTAAATTTCCACCCCTCCTTTGCCTTCACATGGTCCATCTCTGACTCTTCCCTTTCCTTCCTGGACTTTTCTATCTCCATTTATGGGGATAAGCTGTCAAACAGGGTAAGGGGTATTTCATAATAACAACAGAGAATGCTGGAAAAACTCAGCAGGTCAGGCAACATCCGTGGGGAGAAAATAGAGTCAACGTTTTGGGTCGAAACCCTTCTTCAAAACTGGAAAGGAAATCTGCGATCTGACAAAAGAAGTAAAAGAAACAAAAGCAGAGAAAGAGACAATAAAAGGTGTTCGAAGCTAGACGAGATGGTAATAGGCTGAGATTAGGTGTGAAGTGTACTGGCAGGGCAAGAGATAGCTGCCAGGTGTGAGAGAGAAACAAAAGGAAAGTGGGGGGAAAGGAGTGGAAAAATTACAAGAAAAATGTAATAGGGGCCGAGGTTATGATCTGAAATTGTTGAACTCGATATTGAGTCCGGAAGGCTGCAGACTGCCTAATCGGAAGATGAGGTGCTGTTCCTTGAGCTTACGTTGAGCTTCCGTGGAACAATGCAAGAGGCCGCAGACGGTGAGGTCCGAGTGGGAATGGAGCGGTGAATTAAAATGACAGGCGACCGGAAGCTCAGGGTCACCCTTACGGACTGAACGGAGGTGTTCCGCAAAGCGGTCACCCAATCTGTGTTTGGTCTCCCCAATGTAGAGGAGACCACGTCGTGAGCAGCGAATACAGTATACTAGATTGCGAGAAGTACAAGTAAATCGCTGTTTCACCTGGAAGGGGTGTTTGGGGCCCTTGACAGTGGGAAGGGGGGAGGTATAGGGGCATGTGTTACATCTCCTCCGCTTGCATGGGAAGGTGGAAGGTGCCAGGTGAAGGGGAAGGGCTGTTTGGGGTGATAGAGGAGTGGACTAGGGTGTCCCGGAGGGAGCAGTCCCTACGAAATGCTGAAAGGGGAGGGGAGGGGAAGATACGTTTGGTGGTGGGATCACTTTGGAGGTAGCGGAAATGCCGGAGGATGATCCGTTGAATGTGGAGGCTGGTGGGGTGAAAGGTGAGGACAAGGGGAACCCTATCGTGGTTCCGGGAGGGAGGGGCAGGGGTGAGGGCAGAAGTGCGGGAGATAGAACTGACACGGTCGAGGGCAGTGTCAACCACGGTAGAGGGGAATCCTCGGTTGCGGAAAAAAGAAGACATGTCTGAAGCACTGGTGTGGAAGGTGGCATTGTCGGAGCAGATACGGCGGAGACGGAGAAACTGGGAGAATGGAATAGAGTCCTTACAGGAGGCGGGGTGGGAGGAAGTGTAGTCCAGGTAGCTGTGGGAGTCAGTGGGCTTGTAGTGAATATTGGTCGATAACCTATCCCCAGAGATGGAGACGGAGAAGTCGAGGAAGGGAAGGGAAGAGCCAGAGATGGACCATGTGAAGGTGAGGGAAGGGTGGAAATTGGAGGCAAAGTGAATGAAATTGTCAAGTTTGGGGCGAGAGCAGGAAACGGCACCGATACAGTCATCAATGTATCAGAAAAAGAGGTGAGGGAGGGGACCCGAGTAGGACTGGAACAAAGATTGTTCCACATAGCCCACGAAAAGGCAGGCATAGCTAGGACCCATGCGGGTACCCATGGCAACACCTTTGATTTGGAGGAAATGAGTGGAGTTAAAGGAGAAGTTGTTCAATGTGAGAACAAGTTCAGCCAGGCGGAGGAGGGTGGTGGTGGATGGGGACTGGTCGGGCCTCTGTTCAAGGAAGAAGCGGAGTGCCCTCAGGCCATCTCGGTGGGGGATGGAGGTGTAGAGGGATTGTACGTCCATGGTGAAAAGGAAGCGGTTGGGGCCAGGAAACTGGAAACTGTTAAAGTGGCGGAGTGCGTCCGAAGAGTCGCGGATGTAGGTGGGAAGAGACTGGACAAGAGGAGAAAAGATAGAGTCAAGATAGGAAGAGATAAGTTCCGTGGGGCAAGAACAGGCTGAAATGATGGGTCTACCAGGGCAGTCCTGTTTGTGGATCTTGGGAAGGAGGTAGAAGCGGGCTGTGCGGGGTTGAGGGACTATGAGGTTGGTGGCAGCGGGGGGAAGATCTCCAGAGGAGATGAGGTCATTTCACGGTGGCTGGAGAGGAATGTGGAAAGGGAGGGGGTAAATCCAGTTGTCGTGGTCCATGTCGGAACAAATGACTTGGATAAGAACAGGGAGGCGGTCCTGCTGAGGGAGTATCAGGAGTTAGGAGCTAAATTAAAAAGCAGGATCTCAAGGATAATAATCTCTGGATTATTGCCCGAGCCACGTGCAAATTGGCATAGAAACAGTCAGATCAGGAGAATTAACACGTGGTTAAAGGGCTGGTGTGGGAAGGAGGAGTTTCTTTTCATGGGACACTGGCACCGGTACTGGGACAGGAAGGAGCTGTACCAATGGGACGGGCTCCACCTGAACCAGCGGAAAGGGTAAATAAGGAGGTGGCAAAGGCTTTAAACTAGTAAGATGGGGGGAGGGGTCTACAAGAAATGAAACCAGCCTAAATATAAACAAAACAGGTAAGGAGAGCATAGGAATGAGTAAAGTATGGGAGGACATTGATGGCCAAGGGAATAAATAGAGTTATAGAACAGGAGTTTAAAAAGATGATTAAAATAAAGTGAGAGGAACTACTATTAAAAATGAGTTAATCTGTCTGTACAGCAATGCACACAGTGTCCGTAATAAAACCGGGGAGCTGGAGGCAATCATACGTTGCGAGAAACCAGACATAGTAGGGATTACTGTGACATGGCTACAGAAAAATCAGGACTTGGAATTAAACATTGCAGGCTATAATAGATTTAGAAAAGATAGAGGGGGGAAGGGGGTGGTGGAGTAGGGATAACATAATGGCAGGAGAAAAAAGTGATGCAGCTATCAGCAAGACAGAAATAGAATCCATGTGGGTAGAGATAAAAGATAATAAAGGATTAATCACACTAATATAGGTAGTCTGCAGACCACCTAATAGTGAAAGGGAGGTGGAGGAAGAAATATGCAAACAAATTAGGGAAATGAGTAAAAAACATAGAATAATAATCATGGGGGATTTCAACTGCCCAGATACTAATTAGACAGAAGAGGTAGGAAAAGAGAATAAGGGAATGGAGTTCCTACAATGTGTACAGGACTACTTTCTAACCCAGTATGTAAAAAGCCCAACAAGGGAGGATTTGCTATTGGATCCAGTAATGGGGAGTGAACCAGAGCAGATAAGAGAAGTAAAAGTAGGGGAACATTTAGGCAATAGTGACCATAATATAATACGCTCTAAGATAATAATTGAGAAGGACATAGGTATGACAAAGACATGGGTAATAGATTGTAGGAAAGCTGATTTTGAGGGGCTGAGAATAGCACTTGGGAAAATAAAATGGACAACAGTATTGGCAAACAATGATGTAGAACACCAATGGGAAATGTTTAAAATGATGTTCAACAGAGTCCAGGAAAAATATATTCCACTAATAAACAAGAACAAGTTAAATGCTAATGAGACACTGTGGATGAATAAAGCCATAAGGGAAAAACTGAAGGTAAGGAAAGAGGCATAAGTTAAGTACATGGACAGCAGGGGAGAGCATGATTAGAGAGAATATGAAGGGATTAGGAGAGAAGTCAAAAAAACAATTAGGAAGCCAAAGAGGAACTATGAAATTAAATTATCAAGGAACATAAAACAAAATAGTAAACTATTTTACAGGCGCATAAATAAAAAAAGGAAGCTCGGGATGGGAAAAGGGCCACTAAGGGATGGAAAGGATAATACCACAGGCAGCAATAGAGAGATGGCAGTGATATTAAATAATTACTTTGCTTCAGTATTAACCAAGGAGATAGAACAGGTGGAGATGACATCGGATGATGAAATTAGTAATGTGTTAACTGTATTTAAAATAAAACGAGGAGATATTTATTAAATAAACTAATGAAACTCAAAGAGATTAAAACCCCTGTTCTGGACGGATTACATCCGTGCATTTTAAAAGAATCTAGGGAAGAAATAGCAGAGACATTACTACACATTTTTAGTAATTAGTTAGAAAAAGGTGTAGTGCCAGAAGGTGGACAGCTAACATAATATCTATATTTAAGAAGGTAGATAGAACATGTCCAGGGAACTGTAGGCCAGTCAGCTTAACATTGATGGCCTCTAGTTTTAAAGACTTATCGTTAATGATTTTAAAGACCTGTATTAGGTCACCCCTCAGCTTTCTCTTTTCAAGAGAAGAGACCCAGCCTGTTCATCCTTTCCTGATAGGTATACCCTTGCATTTCTGGTATCATCCTTGTAAATCTTCTCTGCACCCTCTCCAGTGCCTCTATATCCTTTTTATAATATGGTGACCAGAATTGCACACAGTATTCCAAGTGTGGTCTAACCAAGGTTCGATACAGGTTTAGCATAACTTCACTACTTTTCAATTCTATCCCTCTAGAAATAAACCTTAATGCTTGGTTTACCTTTTTATGACCTTGTTAACCTGTGTCGATACTTTTAGTGGTTTGTGTATTTGTACTCCTAGATCCCTATACTAGGTAGGAAAAATAATGGAATCCCTACTAAAGGAGAAAATAGAAGAACATCTGGAAATGAAAAATATAATAATAAATAGCCAGCATGGATTTCAAAAGGGAAAGTCTTGCTTGATCAACCTAATTGAATTTTTTGAAGAGCTAACAGAGAGAGTAGACAACGGTAATGCAGTAGGCGTAATTTATCTAGATTTTCAAAAGGCCTTTGATAAGATACCACATAATAGACTAATGAATAAGGTCAGGGAATGCGGAGTCAGGGGACAAGTAGCAGAATGGATTACTAGTTGGCTACAAGACAGAAAGCAGAGAGTAGGAGTAAAGGGTAGCTTTTCAGAGGGGCAGAAGGTGGTAAATGGTGTTCCACAAGGATCAGTGCTGGGACCACTGTTGTTCACAATTTACATGAATGATTTAGACTTCTGAATCAAAAACACAATTTCTAAATTTGTGGACGACACCAAATTGAGGAGGACTGCAACAAATTACAAGAAGACATTAATAAACTTGCAGAATGGGCATCTCTTGAAACTGGAAAGCCGAGGGGTGACCTAATGGAGGTCTTTAAAATCATGAAAGGTTTTGATAGAGTGGGTACAGAGAGAGTGTTTCCACTTGTGGGGAACAGCAAAACTAGAGGCCATCAATATAAGATAGTCACCAAGAATCAAATAGGGAATTCAGAAGAATCTTCTTTACCCAGAGAATGGTGAAAATGTGTAACTCGCTACTACAGGGAGTGGTTGAAGCGAATAGTATAGATGCATTTAAGGGCAGTTAGATAAGCATATGAGGGAGAAGGGACTAGAGGGTTATGCTGATAGTGTTAGATAAGGAAAGACGGGAGGAGGCTCGAGTGGAGCATAAATACCAGCATAAACTGGATGGGCCGAATGGCCTGTTTCTGTGCTGTATATCCTATGTAATCCTATGTAATCTACTATAAGCCCAGTAACTCTCATAGCTACCTTGATTACACTTCATCCCACTCCGCTTCCTGTAAGGACTCTATTCCATTCATTTAGTTTCTCCATCTCCATCGCATCTGTTCTGATTTGTCTTCCTTTTTCCACAACTGAGGATTTCCCTCCACTGTGGTTGACAGAGCCCTCAACCATGTCCATCCTATTTTTCGCACTGTGCTCTCACCCCTTCCCCTCCCTCCCAGAACCACGATAGGGTTCCCCTTGTCCTCACCTTCCACCCCACCAGCCTCCACATTCAACAGATCATCCTCCACTATTTCTACCACCTCCAGCATGATCCCACCACCAAACACACCTTCCCCTCCCCTTTCAGCATTCCGAAGGGACTGTTCCCTATGCGACATCCTGGTCCATCCTTCCATCACCCCCAACACCCCCTCCCCTCCCCACGGCACCTTCCTATGCAAGAGCAGGAGATGCAACACCTGCCCTTTTACCTCCTCCCTTCCCACCATCCAGATCTGCAAACCCTCCTTCCAGGTGAACTAGCGATTTACTTGTACTTCTTTCAGTTTAGTATACTGTATTCACTGCTCACAATGTGGTCTCCCCTACACTGGGGAGACCAATCGCAGATTATGTGATCACTTTACTGAACATCTCCATTCAGTCTGCAAGCATGAACCTGAACTTCTGGTCACTTGCCATGTTAATTCTCTTCCCCACTCTGACCTCTCTGTCCTGGGCCTCCTACACTGTTCCAATGAAGCTCAATGGAAGCTCGAGGAACAGCACCTCATCTTTCAATTAGGCATTTTATAACCTTTCAGACTCAACATCAAGTTCAAGAATTTCAGATCATAACCACGGTTCCCATTTTTTCAGACAGCACATGCTGATAATTATTCTACTGTTGTCATTTACAGCTCCTCTAGGCCCATCTTTTGTTCCTTTACCTGTCCCGTTACCACCCCCTTTTGCCTTGTACTTTCATCCCTTTCATAATTTAAATTGCTCCTGCCTTTCACCCTATCACAGACCTACCCTTTTGTTCTATCCTCCCCTCCCCCCTTTCCCTGCCTCTGTGCTTCCTTAAAACCTGTAATGTCTCTAACTTTTTCCAGTTGTGATGAAAGGTCATTGACCTGAAACGTTAACTCTGGCCACAATTTCCCCTACCTCGCAGGTCTGATGCGGCCAGGTTTGGTGGTAGGTCCCGATCCCACTGCTGGCTCCAGCCCGTTGTGTAGAATGATGTTACGTTGATTGGGCTTGTTAAGCCCACCCAGTGCATTTTCTGGCCAATTGAAGGAAGCGGGTCTGATGACATCACTTGATGATGCGTCCTCAGCCAGTTTCCTTAAAGGGACCATGCGCAAATTTATTTTGACAGTTGTGCTGTCAGTGTTCTACAGCATTGAGGTGCTGCAAACACTGACAAGCACTGCACAGAGATGTACGGCTGCACCCAGGCTCTCGCATGACTCCCATCATATGCTTATGGAGGGAGTCACAGCATGCAGGGAGGTTCTGTTCCCTTGCAATGGGCGGAAGACACCTCCTCAGGAGATCAATGCAGCCTGGTTGCACATTGCACAGGAGGACACAAGCAGGAATGTCGTCCAGAGGACCTAGGTGCAGTGCCGCAAATATTTCAATGATCTCAGTAGATCACAAAACATTACTGTAAAGCCACACTCAACCTCATCCTTCTATGCCTCTCATCACATCCTCATCACTCTGCCTTCCCTACCCTACTCCTGCACATCCTTACTCACACCAACTTACCTTGCACCTCCACCCATCCCTCTTTATCTACATTATCACTTCCCCATCTCACTAGCCACCCCTCACACTCACCCTCATCCTAGTCCAATCATACCAACTAACACACACAAGGGTAGGCACTTGGGTGTTTCAGCCATGTTCAAGTAAAGTTTCTGTTAATGTGCTGTCAAACATGGAAACCTTTATTTTCAACACTTTGGCCTAGAAATTCACTAGCCTTAGCGCCGCTTTTGAGGCGCTAGAGGGACTAGCGCCAGAGTTATGGCCAGTTTAAAAATTCCCTGGGGCCCTAAATCGGCGTTGCACCGGTAGCGCTGCGCCGGCACCGATGACGTCATCGGTGTGCGCAGCGTCCCGGTTGCCGTGGTAACCTGCCCGAACTCCGAAATTGAGTTGCAGCCGCCTCGCCCGTGGCAGCCGCAAGCAACGTTCTGGCAGAGGTGCCTTACTTCAGTTTGCGCCGGCGCATTAAAGGCCCCGCGGCGGCCGGCCACTTTCCCGCCGGCCGCCTGCCCGCAGCTCCCTCCCCGGACTTCTCCCCCCCCCCCCCCCCGGAACAGATGCAAGCCCGGCACTTGTCCGAGGTGCCGGGCTCATTTTTAAGCTGATTTGCGCGGGCCGCGGCCGGGTGCAGGCAGCTCCTCCTTAACGGGAGGAGGAGGCCTGCACGTCCCCAGCCTGCCGCACCGCATCGGGTGCCGCAGCGCCGGAATTGCGGCGCGAAACGGCAGTTAGCGCCGATGTACCGCCGCAAAGACCCTTCAGTAGCGCCGGCAGCCGTTTGGGCGCGACACCACTGAATTTTTGGCGCGCGCAGGGGACTTAGCGCCGGCACTAACTTCCGGCGCTAAAGCCCTGGCTAAGCCAAAACCCAATTTCTAGGCCTTTATGTTTGCACCTTTGGAAGTGGCTTAGTGAGTTGCAGTGAATGGTGAGACATAACGGTACCCCCCGCAATGGCGATGAGTGTGAAAGGAATGGCTTGGGCATTGTAGGGATGCTTTATGGTGTTGGTGTGGGTGGTGCCAACCTGGTGCATCATGTGGCAGCCAGGGTTTACAGCTTCAAGTGAAGTAAATCTGGCCATGGTGAGGCCATCCCTGGCGTCCCGGGCAGCAATGTGGTCGGGTGCTGATGCCCTGTGTCCTGTGCAGCATCAGTTGATAGCGGAGAAGGTTGGTGTTGTTGTTAGTGCTGCTGGTGTGCCTGGTGCTGCTGGTGTTGGGGCTGATTGTGGTGGGATTCTGAGGACCAAGGTGAAATAGTTTCAAGGGCACCGATGCTGATGTAATAGATGGCAGGTGAACTTGAAATGACAGAAGCAATCTGTCAGTGGTGAGAGAGGTTGTTCCAATGAGGTGACACTGGATACAGAGTTTACTCCAAACACTTGCAACCTGCATAAAGCTCAATCTATCTTCCAAATGCAGTAAGCAACAGCTTCTTAGCTTGGAAAGTGAACAGTTGTGAGATGGGAGTTTTTATAGACCATTTGCAGCTGTCAAGTAAAGAGATCATTTCATGGTAACACAACTTCCGACCTCCTTACCTGATGTGATCCCCGAGTAGCGAGGACTCCGTGGACGACCACGTTAAATTTAAACATGATCTTAAAATACTTTATAAGTGGCTCTTAACAAGATCATAATGAGCTAAATTGCCTCCCCCGCCACTGCGTGTCGGGTCTGTTCAGCGTTGATAGACACGACATTTGGGAAAGTCCCGTGGCGGCGGGTTGACAGCAGGTTCCCGACCCCGCTGTCAAAAACATTTTTTTCCTACCCGACCTGCCACCAAACGCACCCGCTCAATCCCCGAAAAATTTGCCCCTCAGTTTCTCTCTCCACAGATGCTGCCTGATCTGTTGAGTATTTCCAGCATTTCCAGTTTATAATCCACTATACATTATGGCCTTGATATTAACCCACCCATGACGAGCGGAAGAGGTTTGGGGAGAAGGTTAAAGACTGAAATATGGGGAGCGTGACCCCAACATGCCACACATGCTCCCTCCGCCTTTTTTACAGCAGACATCGTGACGTCCGAGTGTCCTGCTGTGGAGAGGTGGGACACTTCATTAACTTATTTTGGTCTTACCTAAGGAATGATATGCTTGCCTCGGAGGGAGGGCAATGAAGGTTCAAAAAAAGAAAGGAAGACTTGCATTTATGTAGCGCCTTTCACGGCCACCAGATGTCTCAAAGCCCTTTACAGCCAATGAAGTACTTTTGGAGTGTAGTCACTATTGTAATGTAGGAAACTAGACTGATTCAAATGGGGGGATTGTCCTATGAGGAGAGATTGAGTAGACTAGGCCTATATTCCTTAGAGTTTAGAAGAATGAGAGGTGATCTCATTGAAAAGTATAAAATTCTTAAGGGGCTTGACAGGGTAGATGCTGGGAGGATGTTTCCCCTGGCTGGGGAGTCTAGAACCAGGGGTCACAGTCTCTGAATAAGGGGTCGGCCATTTAGGACTGAGCAGAGGAGAAATTGCTTCACTGAAAGGGTTGTGAATCTTTGGAATTCTCTACCTCAGAGCTCTGTGGATGCTCAGTCGTTCAGTATATTTAAGACAGAGATCAATAGATTTTTGGATACTAAGGGCACCAAGGGATATGGGGATAGTGCGGGAAGGTGGAGTTGAGGTAAAAGATGAGCCATGATCTTATTGAATGGCGGAGCAGACTTGAAGGACCGAATGGCCTACTCCTGCCCTTATTTCTTATGTTCTTATACTTAAATTGGGATCATCGACCTCTCTCTTCCCCCCACCGCTATTGTCTCTCCCCCCCACCCACCCCCCCACCTCCACCCAGGCATGATTGCTGACCTTCCCCCCTCCCAATTGCCAGGGACCAACAAGTGTCCCTGGCTGCAGCCTCCTGTTGCTGGTTTTTCCTCCTGGCTACCGGCCAGGCTGTCTTATTTGTCCGGCTGCCAGTCAGGAAACAGAACAAAAAATGATAATGAGGTCTTGCCGTTAATTTCGGCAGGACCTCCGTGTCCCCGATCTTGCCATATTCTTTGGTTGTTTTTGGCCTCCCCACACCTTCTCTGCCTCTCCATAAATATCGAGAACTATGTGTTGAAGTGAGTTACGGGTTTTACCTTAACCTCATGGCTCAGGTGACATTCATAAGCAGCTCGAACTTTGCTCTTGTGGTTTATAATGTGCTCTGCATTGCTCAATACTGTTACAGCCTTGTAGCAAATTCCAATCCAAATGTTATTCTATATGCAACATCCTCGGAAAATACAGAAATAGATTTGCTGATCCCATCAGTGCCTTAGAAATACTCAGAAGGTTGTGCAACTTGAGATGGCTGGATTATGTGACAGGACCTGCAATATAAAGGAAAAAGTTTCTTTTTTGAGCATTAACTGTGTATTATTATCTAGTTCAAAGCCTAAATGGGATGCCTGATTGTAATAACAAATTCTATTCTTTAAAACCGATCATTAATTCTGTCAATTGTGATATTCAAATGGTTACATGGGTTAAGCTACATTTTCTCAGTGAGTTATTTGTTTTCACTGACTAACAATTTAAAGCCCAGAGCACTTGGCTTGTTTTGGGAATTGAATTATGAAACGTCTTTGCAAAAAAACGCAGGAAAAGTAAAATGCATGCAACCTTTAAAAATAAATTGTCCGATAATGGAGCTGTAGCTTTGCTGAAAAAGTTATCTAATCTTCAGTGAGAGAAGGCAAGGCCTGTTCAGGGTACAATCAGTTGAAAGGAAAGCAGGGATCCTGCTGATTCACAGTCAGCACACTTCCTGAAATGTAATTAATGTCGCACACCTTTCCCACCAGCCTCTGTTGGCAAAAAGCATTCCTGCTGACACATTGTTATTCTCACAGAAATAGCAAGTAGTCATCAGAATTCAATTATTGTATAAATTACAGTGTGGTACAGGGAATTAAACCCCCCACCTGTTCTCAAATATTTAAAAGAACAGAAATCAGCTAATTGTAAGAAAACATCAGACTATAATAGACTCTTTAAAAAATCTAAATTTTAGTATGAATCAGTTGTCTTCTATTTCCAGAAATGTTTGCAAGTGATGGTGGAAAATAGGTAGCATTAACACTAATTTTCCACAAAAACGTTCACTAGCACTGTTGCCAACTTTTTGTGTTTGCGTTGAGGGGCAATATTTGTACTTTTGTCTTGAGTACTCCTTGCCTTTTAACATTTTTGTGCTGTATAATTCGACGATTTTATGATTCAAAGGAGACGATTCTAGAGAAGCCCTTAATTACCTGCTATGACTAAAGTAGACACAGCAAGAAAATCAAATGATGACATAAAAGTCTGTATATCATGGAGGGCAAATTCTGATCAACATGGACTCCTGTCATGTTAGAGACAAGAGATGATTCATCAATTCAAAGTTTTTGGCCATTGCGTCCGGTTGCCATCAGTTCCAGCTTGCTTTCACAGCTTTTGACATGATTAGCACCCCTTGAGGATAATGCTACTTTGCAAGATGTTCCCACATGTTCTGCTTCACTTCTGTGCTATTACTCTGGGAAATAAAATATTTTACAGGCACATCGATAAAAAAGGAAGGTTGGGATGGGAATAGAGCCATTAAGGGATAGACAGGACAATACCACAGGTAACAATAGGGAGATGGCAGAAATAGTAAATCATTATTTTGCTTCGGTATTTATCAGGGAGATAGAACAGGTGGACATAACATTGGATGATGAGATGAGTAATGAGATAAGTGCATTTAAAATTTAAAAAGGGGATATTATTAAATAAACTAATCAAACTCAAAGAAGATAAAATCCCTGGTCCGGATGGATTGCATCCACGCATTTAAAAAAAATCTAGGGACGAGATAGCAGAGGCATTACTACACATATTTAATAATTCATCAGAAAAAGGTGTAGTGCCAGAGGACTGGCGGATAGCTGACGTAATAATACCTATATTTAAGAAGGGGGATAGAACATGTTCAGGGAATTATAGACCAGTCAGCTTAACATCGGTAATAGGAAAAATAATGGAATCCCTACTAAAGGAGAGAACAGAAGAACATCTAGAAATGAAGAGTATAATAATGAATAGTCAACATGGATTTCAAAAGGGAAAATCTTGCTTGACCAACCTTATTGAATTTTTTGAAGAAGTAACAGAGAGAGTAGACAATAGTACTGCAGTAGATGTAATTTATCTAGATTTTCAAAAGGCCTTCTATAAGGTACCCCATAATAGACTAGTGAATAAAGTCAGAGAATGTGGAGTCAGGGGACAAGTAGCAGAATGGATTACTAGCTGGCATCAAGACAGAAAGCAGAGAGTGGGAGGAAATGGTAGCTATTCACAGTGGCAGAAGGTGGGTAGTGGTGTTCCACAAGGATCAGTGCTGGGACCACTGCTGTTCACAATTTACATTAACGATTTAGACTTTGGAATCAAAAACACAATTTCTAAATTTGTGGATGATACCAAATTGGGGGGGATAGTCAATACTGAGGAGGACTGCAACAAATTACAGGAGGACATTAATAAACTTGCAGAATGGGCAAATAATTGGCAAATTAAGTTCAACACAGATAAATGTGAGGTATTACATTTTGGTAGGAAGAATAGGGAGGTCGCTTATCACTTGGAGGGTGCGAGTCTAGGTGGGGCAGAGGAACAAAGGGATCTCGGAGTACAAATACACAATCACTAAAAGTTGCAGCACAGGTTAGCAAGGCCATAAAAAAGCAAACCAAGCACTAAGGTTTTTTCTAGAGGGATAGAATTGAAAAGTAGGGAAGTTATGCTAAACCTGTATCGAACCTTGGTTAGACCACACTTAGAGTACTGCGTGCAGTTCTGGTCACCATATTATAGAAAGTATATAGAGGCACTGGAGAGGGTGCAGAGAAGATTTACAAGGATGATACCAGAAATGCGAGGGTATACATATCAGGAAAGGATGAACAGGCTGGGTCTCTTTTCTCTTGAAAAAAGAAGGCTGAGGGGTGACCTAATAGAGGTCTTTAAATTATGAAAGGTTTTGATAGAGTGGATACAGAGAGACCGTTTCCACTTGTGGGGAAGAGCATAACTAGAGGCCATCAATATAAGATAGTCACCAAGAAATCCAATAGGGAATTTAGAAGAAACTTCTTTACCCAAAGAGTGGGGAAAATGTGGATCTCGCTACCACAGGGAGTGGTTGAGGTGAATACGATAGATGCATTTAAGGGGAGGCTGGACAAGCATATGAGGGAGAAGGGAATAGTGGGTTATGCTGATAGATTTAGATGAGGAAAGATAGGAGGAGGCTCAGGTGGAGCATGAACACCGGCATGGACTGGTTGGACCGAATGGCCTGCTTCTGTGCCATATATCCTATGTAATCCTATGTAATAACTGGCAAGTTAAAAAAGGATCACATTGTATAGGGCACAGGGGTTTCCTGAACACATCTGCTTCTCAGATATGCAAATAATCTCATTTCAAAATAAGTCACCAGAGTTTAGAAGAATGAGAGGGGATCTCATTGAAACGTATAAAATTCTGACAGGGCTAGACAGACTGGATGCAGGGAGGATGTTTCCCCTGGCTGGGGGGTCTAGAACGAGGGGTCACCATCTCAGGATATGGGGTAGGACATTTAGGACTGAGATGAGGAGAAATTTCTTCACTCAGAGGGTGGTGAACCTGTGGAATTCTCTACCACAGAAGACTTTGGAGGCCAAGTCACTGAATATATTTAAGAAGGAGATAGATAGATTTATAGATGCAAAAGTCGTCAGGGGGTATGGGGAGAGAGCGGGAATATGGCATTGAGATAGAGGATCAGCCATGATCATTTTGAATGGTGGAGCAGGCTCGAAGGGCTGAATGGCCTACTCCTGCTCCTATTTTTCTTTGTTTCTAAATCAGGGAAATACATGGAATCTGAGATTAGGAAAATAGAACCAATTTTTTGTTAGTGCAATTCATGATGCCATTCCAACACTTCACACACACAAGATGTTCTTTATTTTACTAAAATTACATTGCTTGAGGAAAAGACTGGCAAAATTGATGCTAAGAGAACTGACCAACATCGCCCCTTCAATTACTCCCCCCTCCTCTGCTTTACATACCACAAATGTGTATGTCCAGCATTACTGCCAGAGGGGAGACAAAAATACCTTCAGCAACTGCACTGGAGCAAATCTTACATTTCATTTACTCCAGCTTTGCACCCAAAAATAGAGGTTCTCTGCTAGACATTTGTCATATGGAGTGAGCCTGAAATTCTGCCTATGGTATGTTTTTGTAAAGAGAAATTCAGATCAAGGAACAGACAACTGGAGTGGAGTATTTTAGGAATGACTAAAAATGGAAAGGAGATTCCAGACAAAGCCTCTGGGAAAACAGTAGGGAGAATTTCAGCATCCGTTAACTTCAGGGTTTTTTTTGGAAAGGAGCAAGCTCCTGTTTTGCTTGTATCTTCTAGTGATTCTGCTTCTTTTAGCCAGTTGGCTCACCAGTTTTGTGCAGCTATTAAGATTTGCATTACTTCTGCAATTTTTCTATAAACTACAATCTCTAACATATTAAAAAAAGATCTAATTGCTGTCAATGGTTTTAGGATCAATTTTACTGCCTTATTTTATTCCAGTGTGGCAAATCCCTTATTGCTTGTTGCAAGATAAGCCAGCCCACAACAAATATTTCTTAAAATAGAAGATGCTAAATAGTTCAAATGAAGAAGGCAAGCTTTAAAATGCTGCAGTGATATTCACTGGCTGAACCACAGCAGCAGTGTGCAAGTGACATCATCAGAATGCAGTAACTGACATAGTTTCATTCCCTATTGATTTCAAGAGGCATCAGAAGCACTGCCAAAACTCTTAATAGTACACGTCCAAAGAGGTTGGGAAAGCCTATTCAGCAGTAGCCAACTTCATTTATTCTGACCTGCAGTATAAATCCAATTATTCTAGTCCACAAGAAAATTATACCACTTTTCTTTTAAATGTATTTTAATATAGGATGAAAAAAAATTAGGAGGAAATATTCCACATTTAATGATGTAGTGATACAGATTTCGTTACTGGTTATGACCCAGGCTACCACTTTCTAGCTTACACAGAAAAATGCCGAGAACCATGAAATGCAATCCCCAAAATACCGGAAAATCCTACAATACCATTTTGTCCAAAACTCCACCACTTGTATTCTATCCTGTGCTATGCCCGTTCCCCTAACACTCCTGTCCTTGAAAACCCCCATTGATTTCCCATCCCCCAGTATCCTGAATTCAAAGTTACTTTCCCTGGTTGACAAATTCCTCCATGGCCTCACCTCTCCCTACTCCTCCAGCTCTACATGCCAGTGGCCATCCTCCAATCTTCCGACTCTGTCCTATTTTGCATCGCCCTCCCCTCCATTTCTCAGTGGCAGACTCTTCAGACATCTGCACCCTACACTCTGGAACTCTCTTCTGAAATCCCTGTACCTTGCTGTCTCTCTCCCCACTTTCGCAAGCCATTTCTGCCTCTGAGAAGCATCTGGAGACATTTACTAAGAATGAATATAGTGATTTTTCTGTCCTTAGGACTTCCCAAAGCACTGCACGGCCAATTAAATACTTTTAAAGTGTAGTCAGTGTCGGAAGCAAATGCAGCCAATTTGTGCACGGCAATGTCTTACGAACAGTAATGATATAATGGCCAGATAATCTGTTTTTGTGGTATTGATTGCTGACCAGGATACTGGAAGATCTTCCCTGCGCTTCTTCAAATACCACAGGCTCTTTTACTCTGCCAGGGTAGATGGGGCCTCAGTTTAACGTCTCATCCAAAAACCAGCACCTCTGACAGTGTAACACTCCATCAGTAATGCACTGAAGTGCCAGCCTAGATTATGTGCTCAGATCTATGGAGTAGGGCTGGAACAAACAACCTTCTGGATCAAAGGTGAGAGAGCCAGCACTGAGCTACGGCTGGCAATGACATTAAAGGCACGATAGAAACGCAAATTGTTGCTTTAGAACTTGACTCTTTGGTCACCATAAACAAGTGGCCCTAGTTATAAATAGACAGAATCATGAAATGTGATTCTCAAAACATTGTAACAATTCCAGAATCAAATATAATAACAGCAATGGAATTTACCTATTTAGTCATTATAAAACAGTGGCCTGGTTATGCTCACTGCCCAGTTGTTCAGGGACTCTATACAGCTGAGTAAGTCATCACCAAAACATATTTTTTTAGTTTATATGTTTTCACTTGTATGCATACTTAAAAATCACAAAGGCAGCACTGGGATGGGTGGTTTACCACTGTTTGATGAATTCACTGGGATGGGTGGTTTACCATTGTTTGGTGAATTCACTGGGATGGGTGGTTTACCACTGTTTGGTGAATCCACTGGGATGGGTGGTTTACCACTGTTTGGTGAATTCACTGGGATGGGTGGTTTACCACTGTTTGGTGAATTCACTGGGATGGGTGGTTTACCACTGTTTGATGAATTCACTGGGATGGGTGGTTTACCACTGTTTGATGAATTCACTGGGATGGGTGGTTTACCACTGTTTGGTGAATTCACTGAGATGGGTGGTTTACCACTGTTTGGTGAATTCACTGGGATGGGTGGTTTACCACTGTTTGATGAATTCACTGGGATGGGTGGTTTACCACTGTTTGGTGAATTCACTGGGATGGGTGGTTTACCACTGTTTGATGAATTCACTGGGATGGGCGGTTTACCACTGTTTGGTGAATTCGCTGGGATGGGCGGTTTACCACTGTTTGATGAATTCACTGGGATGGGTGGTTTACCACTGTTTGGTGAATTCACTGGGATGGGTGGTTTACCACTGTTTGATGAATTCACTGGGATGGGTGGTTTACCACTGTTTGATGAATTCACTGGGATGGGCGGTTTACCACTGTTTGGTGAATTCACTGGGATGGGTGGTTTACCACTGTTTGGTGAATTCACTGGGATGGGTGGTTTACCACTGTTTGGTGAATTCACTGGGATGGGTGGTTTACCACTGTTTGGTGAATTCACTGGGATGGGTGGTTTACCACTGTTTGGTGAATTCACTGGGATGGGTGGTTTACCACTGTTTGATGAATTCACTGGGATGGGTGGTTTACCACTGTTTGATGAATTCACAATCATACCATTTTTCTTCATATTTCCCACTGTAATTTTAAAATGCCTGATTTTCAGGCGTAAAAGGCGCCTGCTTGAGTCAGGTGAAAGCTCACAGTTATGCAAATCGGGCTCCTATTATTTCAATAGAAACATAGAAACATAGAAACATAGAGATAGGAACAGGAGTAGGCCATTCGGCCCTTCGAGCCTGCTCCGCCATTCAATGAGATCATGGCTGATCTTCGTCTGAGATCATAGCTGATCTTACCAGTTCAGTACCCCGTCCCCGCCTTTTCTCCGTAACCCTTAATCCCCTTAGCCTTCAGAAATATATCCAATTCTCTCTTGAAAATATTTATTGAATTAGCCTTCACAGCCCTCTGTGGCAGGGAATTCCACAGGCTCACCACTCTTTGAGTGAAGAAATTCTTCCTCATCTCTGTTTTAAATGATTTGCCCGCTATTTTTAGACTGTGGCCCCTGGTTCTGTGCTCCCCTGCCATTGGAAACATTCTCTCTGAATTCAGCCTGTCCAGGCCTGCCATAATTTTATATGTTTCGATGAGATCCCCTCTCAATCTTCTAAACTCCAGTGAGTACAAGCCCAAACTATTCAATCTCTCCTCGTAGGTCATTCCCGCCATTCCAGGTATCAGCCTGGTGAATCGCCGCTGCACTCTTTCCATGGCAAGAACATCCTTCCGCAGATGGGGCGACCAAAACTGTACACAATACTCCAGATGTGGTCTCACCAGCACCTTGTACAGCTGTAGTAAGGTATCCCTATTCCTATACTCGAACCCCCTTGATATGAAGGCCAACATACCATTTGCCTTCTTAATCGCCTGTTGCACCTGCATGCTCTCCTTCAGTGACTGGTGCACAAGAACACCCAGGTCCCTCTGCACTTCCCCATCTCCCAATCTATTGCCATTTAGATAATAATCCACCCTCCTGTTTTTACCCCCAAAGTGGATAACCTCGCATTTATCCACATTATAGTGCATCTGCCACGTATCCGCCCAGTCCCCCAACCTGTCCAAATCGCACTGTAGCCTCCTGACATCCTCATCAGAGCCCACCCCTCCTCCTAGTTTAGTGTCGTCAGCGAATTTGGAAATATTGCATCCAATTCCCTGATCCAGATCATTTATATATATTGTGAACAGCTGGGGTCCCAGGACAGATCCTTGCGGCACCCCGCTGGTCACTGCCTGCCACTCCGAAAACGAGCCGTTTATTCCAACTCTCTGTTTTCTATCCGCCAGCCAGTTCTCTATCCACGTTAATACTTTGCCCCCAATCCCATGAGCCTTAATTTTGCATGATAATCTTTTGTGTGGAACCTTATCGAAGGCTTTCTGGAAGTCAAGGTACACCACATCCACTGGCTCTCCCCCATCTATTTTACCAGTTACTTCCTCAAAAAATTCCAGCAGATTAGTCAAACACGATTTACCCTTTGTAAATCCATGTTGACTCTGTCCGATCCTTTCCCCATTTGTCAAGTGCTCCGCTATTTTATCCTTAATAATGGACTCTAGCATTTTGCCCACAACCGATGTAAGGCTTACTGGTCTATAATTCCCTGCTTTCTCTCTACCCCCCTTTTTAAATATTGGGGTAACATTAGCTACCCTCCAATCCACGGGTACTGTTCCCGAGTCAATGGAGTTCCGGAAGATGATCCTTAGAGCATCTGCTATCTCCAGGGCCACCTCCTTAAGTACCCTAGGATGTAGTTTATCAGGCCCCGGGGATTTGTCGGCCTTCAGTCCCCTCAACTTACCCAACACCATATCCCTAGAGATACTAATTTCTGTCAGCTCCTCCCTCTCATTAGTCCCTATGTTTGCCGATATTCCTGGGAGGTTATTTGTGTCCTCCTTTGTGAATACAGAACCAAAGTATGAGTTTAATTGGTCTGCCATTTCCTTATTCTCCATTATATATTCTCCCGAATCGGACTGCAAGGGACCGACTTGGGATTTTACCAGTCTTTTCCTCCTGATATACCGATAAAAGCTTTTGCAGTCTGTCTTTATGTTTGCTGCAAGTTTACTTTCGTATTCTATTTTCCCCTTCCTGATTAATCCCTTTGTCCTCTTTTGCTGTATCCTGTACTGCCCCCAATCTTCCGGTCTGGTGCTTTTTTTTGCCAGTTGATATGCCCTTTTTTTTGATTTTATGCTGTCCCTAATTTCCCTCGTTATCCACGGTTGAGTCACCTTTTTAGGTTTATTTTTATGCCAAACCGGTATAAACATGTTCTGGAATTCTTCCATTCTATCTTTGAATGCTTGCCATTGTCTATCCACTGTCAATCCCCCCAGAAACACCACCCAATCAATCTTACCCAATTCCCGTCTCATACCCTCGTAATTCCCTTTATTTAAGTTCTGGACCTTAGTCTCTGATTCAATTTCCTCACTCTCCATCTCGACTGAGAGCTCGATCATATTATGATCGCTCTGACCCAAGGGGCCTCGTACAAGAAGATTGCTGATAAGTCCCTTCTCATTGCACAATACCCAGTCTAAAATGGCCTGATCTCGAGTCGGCTCCTCGACATATTGGTCCAGATAACCGTCCCGAAAACATTCCAGGAATTCCTCCTCCTCAGAATTTTTACTAATTTGGGTAGTCCAATCAATATGTAAATTAAAGTCACCCATGATGACAGCTGTGCTCTTATCGCACGCTTCTCTAATTTCCCTTTTTATGCCTTCCCTCACCTCCATATTACTATTTGGAGGCCTATATATCACACCCACTAACGTTTTCCTCCCCTTGCTATTTCTCATTTCTACCCATACAGATTCCGTTTCATCCGAGTTAATATCCTTCCTTTCCATTGCATTAATCCCCTCCTTTACCAGCAATGCTACCCCACCTCCCCTACCTTTTTGCCGATCCTTCCTAAATATTGTATATCCCTGGATGTTAAGTTCCCAGCCTTGCCCACCCTGCAGCCACGTTTCTGTAATCCCAATCAAATCATACTTGTTTACCTCTATTTCCACAACTAATTCATCCACCTTGTTCCTAATGCTTCTAGCATTAAGATACAAAGCCTTCAGGCTTGCTTTTTTCACACTCTCATTATGAATTAGTTTGGCCCTTTGTGTTTCTCTCCTTTGCTTATTGCTTCTCACCTTTCTACCATCTATTTCTGACTTCATATGACTTCCCTCTTTTCCACTACCTAGGTTCCCATCCCCCTGCCAAATTAGTTTAAATCCTCCCGAACCGCCCTAGAAAATATTACCCCGAGGACATCGGCTCCCTCACAGTTCAGGTGTAGACCGTCCCCTTGGTACAGGTCACTCCTCCCCAAGAACTGGTTCCAATGCCTCAAGAATTTAAATCCCTCTCCCTTGCACCACTGCTCAAGCCACGTATTTAGCTTATCTATCTTACTCTCTCTAAACTTATTAGCTCGTGGCACTGGTAGCAATCCAGAGATTACTACCTTTGAGGTCCTACTTTTCAATAGGATTCCAACTCAACCTCTACCGAGAAGTAAGTGGGCACCTGCAGCAGCAGCAGCCCCAACAGTTAAAACTTTGTTTGCCGACCGATGTGGCCTCTCTAGGCAAGTTTTAAACTTTCCTTTGTGAGACTAGCAGGAGCACTCCTCCGGGTTCCACAACGACAGTGTAGGCCTCCCCTGCCCGGACTCCCCCCACCCTCCCCCTTTCCCTCGCAAAGCACTGAACTCGTCATTCCCCCCTTTGTCCCCTAAACCTGATGGATGGCCTCTGGGTGGCCCTACTTTCTGCCAATTCCCAGCCACTCCCTGGCCATTTTGGTGAGGGCATCGATCAGCAGCATGTCAATGAGGCCCAGCAATTTAAATGGGCTGCCACTCCTGGACGAGCTGATCGCTCGTTAGGTCACTTTCCCACCCGGGAGTTAAAATTCCCACCTAGATGTCAGAACTCTACATTATGAAGAAGGACATTTGAAATGAACTTGCTTTCATTAAAAAAAAATTGAAAGAGGGTATGGTTCAGAGCTTTAAAAAATTAAAGAATAGATAAGGGGCATGTAAGCAAAATATTTTACCTAAACTATGATTATAGAGCTAGAGAGAAGAATACCAAATAAGCAACCTTGGAGCAATTTGAAGATCATTTCTTCCCCCATAGAGTACATGTGGAACACTCTCCCATTAAAAAATTTGCTATTAAATATTTAAAGATAAATTATACTTTTCAGATTTTTTTTCTCATTTATGGAAGAAAAATGTTGAGTTCCCCTTTAAATGTTGAATGGGCCTGCCCCAAGCCTGTTTTTTGTAGACAAATTCAAGACACAACACTTTCCTGTTGAGAATCATGAGAAATTGAACGTGTGCTATACATTAAAATATTAAAATGAAGCTCTCATCTGTGTTTTGACAAGCTCAACTAAGGCCCGTCTTAAAGCCTGACCAGCTGATACAGAATAGGCGAACATCTAATGAGGTAGATTCCACAGATTTTTACAACATTCCCAGCACCTGTTCTGCTCCGCTCTACCAGTGATGGCGACTGGAAATTTCCCCAAGATAGTCCTTAAAATGTCCTGCATTTGGGATCATACAATCGAAGTACAATGTTTTTATATCCTGTGCACTCACAGGAATCACATTCCAGTTCGAAGTTAATCATTTCATCATTTTGACAAACACAATTTGGAATAAAGCAGAAAAGTAGAAGTAAGTGCCTCTTTTCCAACAATGGATCAACTAGTAGCCAAGAACAAATAATTATAATGGTTTTTGTGCATAGGATCATAGCTTCAAATCATAATGTGGATTGTACTCATTTTGACATAAACAATACTCCTCAACATCAGGGATAACAAAAGTCCATTATTTAAAGAATTTTATCCCCAAATAATTATAAAAAACTGTGTGGGGCATAACAGGAATCTGCAATTATTTATGAATCACTAGTCCCTAGGGAATCATTGGTCAGGGCAATAATTGTTCATAATTTCTTTCCTTCTTAAGTGCTAGGTGCTGTGTAGAAACAGAGCACTGGGATTCAACAATAACAACAACAACTTGCATTTATATCACTTCTTTAATGTAGAAAATACCCCAAAGTGTTTCACAGATGTGTAAGGAAAACAGGCACCGAGCCAAAGAAGGAGTTATTAGGAGGGTTGACCAAAATCTTGATCAAAGAGGTGGGTTTTAAGGAGAGTCTTAAAGGAAGAAAGAATACAGAGAGGCAAAGGGGTTAAGCGGGGCGGGGGGGGAGGGGGGTTGGGGAAATTTCAGAGAGTGGAGCCGAGGCAGCTGAAGGCATGACCACCAAAGATGGGGTGAAAGGAAGGGGGTTGCAGAAGATGACTGTTCAGTGTTCAGCGCCATTCACAACTCCTTAGATAATGAAGAAGTCCATGCCCACATGCAGCAAGACCAGAACGATGTTCAGGCTTGGGCTGATAAGTGGCAGGTAACATTCGCGCCACAGAAGTGCCAGGCAATGACTATCTCCAACAAGCGAGAGTCTAACCACCACCCCTTGACATTCAATGGCATTACCATCGCAGAATCCCCTACCATCAACATCCTGGGGGGTCACCATTGACCTGAAACTTAACTGGACCAGCCACATAAATACTGTGGCAACAAGAACAGGTCAGGGGCTAGGTATTCTGTGGCGAATGTCTCACCTCCTGACTCCCCAAAGTCTATCCACCATCTACAAGGCACAAGTAAGGAGTGTGATGGAACACTCTCCACTTGCCTGGATGAGTGCAGCTGCAACAACACTCAAGAAGCTCAACACCATCCAGGACAAAACAGCCCGTTTGATTGGCACCCCATCCACTACCTTAAACATTCACTGCCTCCACCAGCGGCGTACCGTGGCTGCAGTGTGTACCATCTACAAGATGCACTGCAGCAACTCGCCAAGGCTTCTTCGGCAGCACCTCCCAAACCGGTGACCTCTTCCACCTAGAAGGACAAGGGCAGCAGGCACATGGGAACAACACCAGTTCCCCTCCAAGTCACACACCATCCTGACTTAGAAGTATGGTGCGGCATCGGCAGCGGGTGGAGGCGGAGCTGAGCGGCAGAGCGACTACAAGAGGCCCCAGAGGCTCAGGTAGGCCTCAGTGCGGCATCGGCAGCGGGTGGAGGCGGAGCTGAGCGGCAGAGCGACTACAAGAGGCCCCAGAGGCTCAGGTAGGCCTCAGTGCGGCATCGGCAGCGGGTGGAGGCGGAGCTGAGCGGCAGAGCGACTACAAGAGGCCCCAGAGGCTCAGGTAGGCCCCAGTGTGGCATCGGCAGCGGGTGGAGGCAGAGCAGCGCGGCAGAGCGAATACAAGAGGCCCCAGAGGCTCAGGTAGGCCTCAGTGCGGCATCGGCAGCGGGTGGAGGCGGAGCAGCGCGGCAGAGCGAATACAAGAGGCCCCAGAGGCTCAGGTAGGCCCCACCAATCTCCAATCTCAGGGAAGGAGAGAGGTAAAAAGTATTCAAGTGTGACGTCACCACAAAGCGGGTAAGTGATTGGTTGGTAAGTATTTCTCCCTTTTTAAGCTTAAATCTCCTTGGTTTATCGTTTCTATGGTGTGATATTCACCATCTAGAATCGAGGCAGAGGGTATTTAAGAATAATATTAATAAATTTAATTAATTACATAGAATGGGAGATCAGGCGATGTGTTGCTGCTGCAATATGTGGGAGCTGGTGGACACCATTGATGCTCACGGTGATCACATTTGCAGTAAGTGTTGGCTGCTCGAGGAATTCCGGCTCCGTGTTGAAGAGCTGGAGTCCGAGCTTCAAATACTGAGGCACATCAGGGAGGGGGAGAGTTACCTGGACTCTGTGTATAAGGAGGTAGTCACACCAATTAGATTAATTAATTCAGATGTAGTCCGTGGCCAGGGTCAGGATGGTGTGACTAGAAGTGAGGCAGGTACGGGGATCCAGGAGGTAGTGTTGGAGGAGCCGCAGCCCTTGCACTTGTCCAACAGGTTCGAGGCTCTTACTCCCTGTGAGGATGGGAACAGGGACTGCGGGGAGGATGAGCAACCTGGCCACAGCACCGTGGAGCGGGGGCCATTCAAGTGGGGGGAGTTAAAAGAAATGTTGTAGTGGTAGTGGATAGTATTGTTAGGGGGATAGATAGAGTTCTCTGCAGCCGAGAGCGAGAGTCCCGAAGGCTGTGTTGCCTGCCCGGTGCCAGGGTTAAGGACATCTCCTCTGGGCTGGAGAGAAACTTGGAGTGGGAGGGGGAGGATCCAGTTGTCGTGGTCCATGTTGGTACCAACGACATAGATAGGACAAGGAAGGAGGTTCTGCTGAGGGAGTTTGAGCAGCTAGGGGCCAAATTAAAAAGCAGAACCACAAGGGTAATGATCTCTGGATTATTACCTGAGCCACGAGCGAATTTGGCTAGGACAAATAAAATTAGAGATTTAAATGCGTGGCTCAAAGACTGGTGTGGGAGAAATGGGTTTTGCTTCCTGGGACACTGGCACCAGTACTGGGGCAGGAGGGAGCTGTTCCGTTGGGACGGGCTTCACTTGGCCAGTGCTGGGACTAGAGTCCTGGCGGATCATATAACTAGGGCTGCAGAGAGGGCTTTAAACTAACTAGTGGGGGGGAGGTTCCTAGAGAGCAAATAATACAAATGACAACAGAGAAGGTCATAGACTTAGGTAGCAGTGGGGAAATTAAAAACCAGAGCATGCCAGGAAGCGGCAGAAGGTATGGAGTAAAAGGTAAAGTAATAAAAAGGGCAAAAGCAGGAACTAAGTGTCACAAAACATCTTTGAAAGTTCTCTATCTGAATGCACGTAGCATTCGTAACAAAATAGATGAGTTAATGGCGCAAATAACTACATATGGGTATGATCTTGGGGCCATTACAGAAACATGGCTGCAGGGTGACAATGCCTGGGAATTAAACATACCAGGTTATTTAATGATCAGGAAGGACAGGCAGGAAGGAAGGGGAGGTGGGGTGGCTATGTTAATAAAGGAAGGAATCACTGTAATACAGAGAAATGATATTGGGTCAAAAGATCAGGACAATGAAACAGTTTGGGTGGAGGTAAGGAATAATAAGGGGAAAAAAATACTAGTAGGCGTAGTCTATGGGCCTCCGAACTGTGGCAACTCTGTTGGATGGAGTATCAATCAGGAAATAGTTGAGGCTTGTAATAAGGGAACATCTATAATTATGGGGGATTTTAACTATCATATTAATTGGACAAACCAAATTGGGCAGGGCTTCCTTGAGGATGAGTTCATTGAGTGTATTCGGGATGGGTTTCTTGAGCAGTATGTAACTGAACCGACCAGGGGGCAGGCAACCTTAGATCTGGTCCTGTGTAACGAGACAGGATTAATTAAAAATGTCCTAGTAAAGGATCCCCTTGGAATGAGTGACCATAACATGGTTGAATTCCATATTCAATTAGAGGGTGAGAAGGTTGGATCTCAAACAAGCGTGCTAAGCTTCAATAAAGGAAACTATGAAGGTATGACAGCGGAATTGAGTAGAGTGGACTGGGAAAATAGATTAAAGGGTAAGACGATACATGATCAGTGGTGTACATTTAAGGAGTTATTTTACAACTTCCAAAAAGTATATATTCCACTGAGAAGAAAAGGGTGTAAAAGAAAAGACAGCCATCCGTGGCTAAGTAAAGAAATTAAGGATAGTATTCGACTAAAAACAAGGGCATATAAGGTAGCCAAATCTAGTGGGAGGATAGAGGATTGGGAAAACTTTAAAAGACAGCAAAAAATAACAAAAAGATTGATTAAGAAAGGGAAGATAGATTATGAAAGTAAATTAGCAAAAAATATAAAAACAGATAGTAAGAGTTTTTATAGTTATATAAAAAGAAAAAGGGTGGCTAAAGTAAATGTTGGTCCCTTAGAGGATGAGACTGGGAAATTAATGGTGGGAAATATGGAGATGGCAAAAACACTGAATGAATATTTTACATCAGTCTTTACAGTAGAAGACACTAAGAATATCCCAACACTGGACAAACAGTGGGCTATAGGGGGGGAGGAGCTAAACACGATCAAAATCACTAAGGAAGTGGTACTCGGTAAAATAATGGGACTCAAGGCAGATAAATCACCTGGACCTGATGGCTTACATCCTAGGGTCTTGAGGGAAGTGGCGGTAGGGATTGTGGATGCATTGGTAATAATTTTCCAAAACTCCCTGGACTCGGCAAAGGTCCCGGCAGACTGGAAAACTGCTAATGTAACATCCTTATTTAAAAAGGGCAGTAGACAGAAGGCTGGAAACTATAGACCGGTTAGCCTAACATCTGTGGTAGGTAAAATTTTGGAGTCCATTATTAAGGAGACAGTAACAGGACATTTGGATAATCATAATTAAATAGGACAAAGTCAGCATGGTTTTATGAAGGGGAAGTCATGTTTGACAAATTTGCTGGAGTTCTTTGAGGAAGTAACATATAGGGTGGATAAAGGGGAACCAGTGGACGTAGTGTATTTAGACTTCCAAAAGGCATTTGACAAGGTGCCACACAAAAGATTATTGCTTAAGATAAAAAATCACGGGATTGGGGGTAATATTCTGGCATGGATAGAGGATTGGCTATCTAACAGAAGGCAGAGAGTTGGGATAAATGGTTCATTCTCAGACTGGCAATCAGTAACTAGCACGGTGGCATAGTGGCTAGCACTGTTGCCTCACAGCGCCAGGGACCCGGGTTCGAATCCGGCCTCGGGCGACTGTCTGTGTGGAGTTTGCACATTCTCCCCGTGTTTGCGTGGGTTTATTCCGGGTGCTCCGGTTTCCTCCCACAGTCCAAAGATGTGCAGGTTAGGTTGATTGGCTATGATAAATTGACCCTTAGTGTTAGGGGGATTAAATACGGGGATAGGGTGGGATATGTGTTGGTGTAGGGGTTACGGGGATCGGGTGGGATATGTGTCGGTGCAGGCTCGATGGGCCGAAATGGCCTCTATCTGCACTGTGGGGTTTCTGTGATTCTGTGATTCTGTGTTCCGCAGGTATCAGTGCTGGGTCCCCGACTCTTTACAATCCATATTAACGATTTGGAGGAGGGGACCGAGTGTAACATATCAAAGTTTGCAGATGATACTAAGGTGGGGGGGAAAGTAGTGAGTGAGGAGGACATAAAAAACCTTCAAGGGGACATAGACAGGCTAAGTAAGTGGGCAGAGATTTGGCAGATGGAATACAATACTGGAAAGTGTGAGGTGATGCACTTTGGCAGGAAAAATCGTAGAGCAAGTTATTATCTTAATGGCAAGAAACTGGAAAGTACTGAAGTACAAAGGGATCTGGGGGTCCTGGTGCACGAAACTCAAAAGGTTAGTATGCAGGTGCAGCAAGTGATTAAGAAGGCCAATGGAATGTTGGCTTTCATTGCTAGGGGGATAGAATATAAAAATAGGGAGGTATTGCTTCAGTTGTACAAGGTATTGGTGAGACCGCACCTGGAATACTGCGTACAGTTTTGGTGTCCATACTTAAGAAAGGACATACTTGCTCTCGAGTCAGTACAAAGAAGGTTCACTCGGTTAATCCTGGGGATGAGGGGATGGACATATGAGGAGAGGTTGAGTAGATTGGGACTCTACTCATTGGAGTTCAGAAGAATGAGAGGCGATCTTATTGAAACATATAAGATTGTGAAGGGGTTGGATCGGGTGGATGCAGGGAAGATGTTCCCGATGATGGGTGAAACTAGAACTAGGGGGCATAGTCTTAGAATAAGGGGCTGCTCTTTCAAAACTGAGATGAGGAGGAACTACTTCACTCAGAGGGTGGTAGGTCCATGGAATATGCTGCCCCAATAAGCTGTAGAAGCTACATCATTACATAAATTTAAAACAGAAATAGACAGTTTCCTAGAAGTAAAGGGAATTAAGGGTTACGGGGAGCGGGCAGGAATTTGGACATGAGTCTAGGTTCGGATCGGTCATGGCCCTGTGGGTAGCGGAGCGGGCCCAGGGGCCGTGTAGCCTGATCCTGCTCCTATTTCGTGTGTCTAATTCTGTTAGATGCAGGAGACGGTTCTGTGATAGTGGATTGGCGGTTAGGATCAGATCAGCCTTGATCTTATTGAATGGCGGAGCAGGCTCGAGGGGCCGATTGGCCTACTCCTGCTCCTATTTCTTATGTTCTTATGTTCTTATGTTCTTATATCACCGATCCTTCATCATCGCTGGGTCAAAATCCTGGAACTCCCTACCTAACAGCATGTGGGAGTACCTTCACTACACGGACTGCAGCGGTTCAAGAAAGCAGCTCACCACCACCTTCTTAAGGGCAACTAGGGATGGGCAATAAATGCTGGCCTTGCCAGCGACGCTCAGATCCGATAAGTGAATAATAAAAAAAGATGCTGGATTCAGCGGCACGGAGAATTTGGGGTTGCAGTGATGGCCGAGGTTACAGAGATAGGAAGGTATGAGGCCATGGAAGGACTTAAACAATAGGGCAGAATTTTAAATTTGAGGCACTTAGGAACCAGAAGTCAATGTAGGTGAGCAAGGACAGGAATTATGGGAAAGCAGGACTTGGTATGAGATAGGATATGAGCAGCAGAGTTTGGATGGGCTGGAGTTTATGGAAGATGGTGAATGGGAGACCGGCAAGGAAATCTTTGGAGAATTGAGTCTGGAGGTGACCAAAGCAGCTTGTGGTATGGGTTGGCAGATGGCTGAGGTAGGGGCAGAAGCAGCCAATATTATGGATGTGTAAGCAGGTGATCATTGTGATTGAGAGGATATGGAGTCAGAAACAGTTTGGGGTTGAATAGGAAGCCGAGGTTGTGAACAGTCTGGTTCAGACCTATACCACTGATTGTTTACCAACAGAAGTCCTTGGCCAGAATTTTCTGGCGTCCATGCGGGCGGGATTGGAGGCGGGTCGGGAGGAAAATTTGAAATAACTTGGAGTGGGTCGGAAACCCGCCGTCATCCCACCCCCACGCACCTTTGCCTCGGGCGCGTTTGCCAGCGCTACATGACCTGAATGGCAGAGGCGGCTGAGCTAATTTAGATGATTATTAGGTGCTTGTCAGACCCTTAAACGTCTTTTTAACCCTACCTTTCAAATTTCCCTGGATGACCACGTGAATCACGCAGCTCTGGAACCACATCTGTGAACCTGAGGCGGAAGTTCAGTGGCCATTGATCCAGCTCATTAGTGCACAGCATGGAAAGTACAATAAATAGTCCCACTTGTCACCTGGTTACTTTCCTAAGGCAGATTTGCTGAGTGCAATGTCAGCACAGATTTAGCTTTCTAGAGGTTGCAAGTCTTTTCAACAAAGTCGGGATCCACTGTCACCTCATTGGTACAATCTATCACACCATTGACAGATTGCTTCCATCATCTCTACTTGACCTGTTATCTATTACATCAGCATGGGTGCTGTTTATACTGTCTCACCTTGGTCCTCAGAATCAGACCTCAATGAGCCCCAACACCAGCACCACCAGGCACACCAGCAGCACCAACAACAACACCACCAACCTTCTCCTCACCAACCTGATACTGCACAGGACAGTGACCATCAGCGCAGGGCTGCACCACGCTGGAGGCGATACCCCCATCACAGGGTATACAGGCAGAGGATGAGCTTCCTCAACATGACTGAGTCGCAGTGTCAAAGGAGGCTCAGGCTATCGCGCCAGATTGTCGCAGACATTTGCAGATTGCTGGAGCAAGACCTGCAGCCCAGAGGAGCAGGTGGCCATGCCTTACCAGTGGCTGTCAAAGTCACCAGCACCCTCAACATCTTCATCTCAGGCTCCTTCCAGGGACCTGCAGCAGACATTTGTGGCATCTCACAGTCGGCCGTCCACAGATGCATTACACAGGTCACCTGCTTGACAAGTCAGCCAATTATATCAACTTTGCCACTGATGAAGCCAGTGTTACTGAGCGGGCGCTCGGATTTGCGGCTCTGGCTGGCTTCCCACAGGTGCAGAGCGTCATTGATGGCACATGTGGCCATCAGGACACCCCAGGAGTCTTTGTCAACCACAAGGGCTTCCACTCCCTCAATGTGCAGCTCATCGCCAACCATAGGAAGATCAACATGCATGTGTGCACCAAATTCCCTGGCAGCAGCCATGACTCTTTTGTCCTGCGCCAGTCCACCCTCCCTCAGCTCTTTGCTCTTCCAAACAGACTTTCCGGCTGGCTGCTTGGAGACAAGGGCTATCCACTGAAGATTTGGCTCATGACACCCTTGAGGAGGCCAAGTACTGAGGCTGAGGAGAGATATAATGGAAGCCACATTTCCACCAGAAGAGGAGGAGGATGAGCATCAGCCGGAAGATGAGGAAGATGAGGAACAGAAGGAGCCTGCGGTTCAGATCCCACCAGCACCTGAGTACATTGCTGCCCGGGAGACCAGGGATGGCCTCATCATGGCCAGATTTACTTAACTTCAGGCATTACACCCATATGGCTGCCATGTACTGCGCCAGGCACCCAACACCCCACAGCAACACCATAAAGCATCCTTACAATGACCAGGCCATTTCTTTCACATTGACCACCATTGCTGGAGGTAATGTTATGCCACACCATTCACTCCAACTCACTAATCCATTTCCAAAGTTGCAGACACAATTGGCCATGACCAGAAAGTGGTGAAAATAAGATTTTTTATCTGTGACATCACGTTAACGGAAACTTCACACAGTTATTAAAACACCCAAGTGATTACCCTTGTGCATCTACTTGTGTGTCATCTTTCTCTTACATGTGCTTCTACAAGGTGCTATCCCTGTGGCTTCAGCAGTGGTAGAGGCAGCCTGCTCACTTCCCTGCTGCGACTGCATAGACACTTTTGGCGGACGTCCTCTGGGTCTTGGAGCCTATGATGGCCCCGCCAAAGTCTGCTCCTCCTGTGACTATGCAGGGGCAGACTTGGCCATCGCAATCCCAGGAAGCATGTGGGGCTCTGACTGAGGGGGAGGCAACGGGGGAAAAGTGTGAGCGCTTTGAGAGGAGTCTCCACTTCCATGTCCCCTCTCACCATCATCCCTCTTATGGGCCACCCGCACTTCCCTGCTAGCAAGGAGCTGGAGAGCACATTGTTGCACAGCAGTGAGGCCATGAGGACCCACGTCTACACAGACATCCCTCCTAGAGAGGAGGTCTCTGAGCGTCTGCCATCTATTTTCTATAGATAGCCATCTATTCTCCATAGATTGCATGTGCTGTGAGGAGGATGTAGAGAAACTCCAGTATGATTTGGACAGGTTGGGTGATTGGGCAGATGCATGGCAGATGCAGTATAATGTGGATAAATGCGAGGTTATCCACTTTGGTGGCAAAAACAGGAAGGCAGATTATTATCTAAATGGCAATAGATTGGGAGAAGGGGAAGTGCAATGAGACCTGGGTACCCTTGTGCACCAGTTGCTGAAGGTAAGCATGCAGGTGCAGCAGGCGGTTAAGGAGGCAAATGGTATGTTGGCCTTCATAGCGAGAGGATTCGAGTACAGGAACAAGGATGTCTTGCTGCAGTTGTACAGGGCCTTGGTGAGACCACACCTTGAGTATTGTGTGCAGTTTTGGTCGCCTTATCTGAGGAAGGATGTTTTTGCCATGGAGGGAGTTCAGCGAAGATTCACCAGGCTGATACCTGGGATGGCAGGAATGACGTATGAGGAGAGATTGGGTCGATTAGGCTTATACTCGCTGAAGTTTAGAAGAATGAGAGGGGATCTCATTGAAACTTATAAAATTCTAACAGGACTAGACAGATTAGATGCAGGAAGGATGTTCCCGATGGCGGGGAGTCCAGAACCAGGGGTCAAAGTCTAAAGATAAGGGGTAAGCCATTTAGAACAGAGATGAGGAGGAATTTCTTCACCCAGAGAGTGGTGAACCTGTGGAATTCTCTTCCACAGAAGGCAGTAGAGGCCAATTCATTAAATATATTAAAGAAGGAGTTAGATACATTTCTTAAGGCTAAAGGGATCAAGGGATATGGGGAGAAAGCAGGGACAGGGTACTGAATTTGGATGATCAGCCATGATTTCATTAAATGGTGGAGCAGGCTTGAGGGGCCGAATGGCCTACTCCTGCTCCTATCTTCTATGTTTCTATGTTTCTCCTGTGAGTGGTGCATTAGCTGCTCCATGCAGATGGCCATTTTTTCCATGGAAGAGCCGACAGTCACCATCGCCTGCGACACGGTGGTGCTCATGTTGGAGATGGATTTCTCCATTCTCTGCACATTTGCAGAGATCACGGTAGCAAAACCTATCAAAGCCCCCTGCACTTCTTGCTGCACCTCCAGGATCACCCTCTTTCTGGATGGCCTCCGTGGCTCAGCATCTGCATGCAGCTGAGCAGAGCTGGGAGAATCCTGCACCCTCCAATGAGGAGTCTCCACTGCTGTCCCTGTCTCCACTATCTCCTCTTGCTCACTTGTGATGTGAGAGACACCAGGTGACAACACTACTCTATCTCGTGAGGGACCCACCGACATGTGCGTATCTGCACTGGTGCTGGGTGTGCTTATGTCTCATGACGGTACACCCTCAGAGGCTGAAGGTTCCTCTGAGGAGTCATCTTCCTCTTCCTCCTGGACAGTGGGGGGTGGGGAGGCTCTTGTTGGACCTGTGGGAGAGTAAAGAGATGATTTAGAAATGTCATACCAAGAATGGGTAAAGATACCATTATGCACGTGATGAACATTCACTGGCTCCGGATATCAGTCCCCATATGTGTGACTGCTGTATGCCATGTGGTTGTATGAGATGTAATTCTGCCACCAGGTTGCTGAGATGTCCCCCTCTCTCCGTTTCCCACCTCCAGCTGCTCTGCGACTCCTGAGACTTCCAGGGCGACATTCTCTGCTGCAGTTAAGGTGGCCAATGATGGAGGGCCACCTCCGGTTCACTCCCTCTCTCTCTTATTGTGGGCTCTCTTCTCTAGCAAGGAGGCAAAGAAGAGGAGTTTGAGTAAGAGTGAGGGAATGAGTGTAAGGAATGGATGGGTTACATCTTTAGAGGGAGACTATGATGGAGTGGGGTGGTAATGCTAAATGGCCTCCTTGTGTGTTGTTAGTTGGTATGATTGCACTAGGATGAGGGTGAGTGTGAGGGGTGGCTAGTAAAATGGGGATGTGATAATGTAGATAGAGTGAGAGGGATGGGTGGAGGTGCAAGGTATGTTGGTGTGAGTATGGACGTGCAGGAATAGGGTTGGGAAGGCAGAGTGATGGTGTAAGATTTGAAATTTTCAGCAATAATCACGCAAGAAAACAGGATAAAATAAGACAGTTTATTGACCAAAGTAAGCTTGCACAGAAAAACCTTTGATAAAAGGGCATACAAAATGGCCGCCGGGCCTCGTGATCAGTTTCTGGACCATTTGATTTCTGTTACTGCAAGCCAGACAGGCTTGTGGATTGAAGACAGTAAGCCCGCGAAAGCCAGTATCGGGAAACCGAAACTCAGGGAAACAGCATACATATTCAATGGATTCTAAGTACAGGACAGTTTCCGGCAAACAGGATGGGGCCCATCAAGATATGGGCGGAATTCAATGCATGAACACTTAAACCCATTTAATGTACAAAGGAGAAACCGTTTAACAGCCATCAAGGGAAATCTCCAGACCGATCAATATGCGAACCGAGTCACGGTGACAATGTAAAAGACATTATAAGACATTATCGGCCAGGAAGGCCAGTTAAGTTATCACCGGCTCCCGTTACAAGACAAAGCGCCCCTGCAGAGATTTCTGCCCGCCAAAATATTACAAAGACTGGACTATGATCTGGCGGGAGATAAGGCTGGCCCAAAAGGGTATAAATATGGATTTTGAAAAGTCCATCAGCCCTGCCCTGCCCTCTCTTCCACCTCGGTAGCTTCGGAATCGATAAAGACGCTTCAGACGGACAACTTCGGGAAAAGACAACGTGGTCGGTGTTCAGCCAGACAAGGCTCGGCCACGACGGGAAGACGACGAGGGTGGCCCGGGTGCTGTTGTCGGGAGATCATCGACGACCCAGGCCGAAGGAGAAGACACCCTCGGGAAAAACCGACGATCCAGGTCGGATAAAAAAAGGACATTCCGAGCCTAGCCAGGCAAGGCCTCGACACGTGCATCCATTTCTTCAATATCACATTGGTGGCAGGGACTGTTCCATGAACCCAAATCCACAACAGACTTGGTGGATTTCAGCCATGAGGAACGCTCATCGAGGCTGTGTCCACTGCCTCATCGCCTGAGAGAGAGAGAAAAACAAGTTGCGCCAGAAGTTTCCAAATCCACGTGACGACGGAAAGCTGTGCCAGAAAGGCTGCGAACCCCTCCTTTTGCGATTCTGATAGTGGTGAGCATGATCCCGAGTTCCTCAAGTCGAAACTTAGTTTAGGTATTAGGGGAGGGAGTAAGGTTAAATCGTAATGTGTTTCCCCTTTTACGACGTGCCGTGTGTTCCCCATTTCCATAGAGTCAAGTTCATAAATTTGTGCATGATTGTAGTTACTTTAATCTGTGCCTATGACATGTATTTTGTAATGCTTCAAACTGTTTAAAAATAAAAGCATCCATTTCGTGCTATTCAACCTGGTCTATTGAGTCCTTTCTCTGCACTACAGTTCTCTGCATCTAAGTCCAAGGTCTAGAACCGTAGGGGAGAGTGGGTCGAACCACTCAAGGGTAATTATTGCACAAAGCCTGGCAGGAGACCAGAACGAGCAAGAGAAACCCCCTACAATGGGGATGTGATGAGAGACACAGCAGGATGAAGTTAAGTGTGACTTTGCACACACCTTTCCTGATCTAATGAGATAATTGAAGCGTGTCCGGCACTGCACCCTGGTTCTCCTGACAACATCCCTGCTGTTGACCTCATTTGGTATTTGGAGCCAGGCTCCTTTGGTCTGCTGGGGAGGTCTCTTCTGCCCATCCAAAGGGAAGAGGACCTCCCTGCATGCTTGTAATGTATTATCACATGGTTTATCACATGGTTTAGTATGAGCATGCTCAGTTCGCTCTGGCCTAGTAAACAAGCACATGGAGTAGCAACTCAGCCTGTCTCTGTTCTTCATTTGTTCTACCCACATATATTTCACTGCTCTCACTCCCTCCACAAGCATATGGGGGGAGTCATCTGAGAACCTGGGTGCAGCCCTCTGTCTCTGTGCAGTCATGTTTGCAAGTGTTTGGAACACTCCAATGCTGCAGTACAGTGCTTGCACAATCCTAGATGAACCTTCAAATGCAATGTGGCCATGGCTCCTTTAAATATCCCGGCAGAAAACGCATCATCGATGATGTCATCAGACCCGCACCATTTAATAGGGCCAGGTAACGCGCAGGGCTTCCTTAATAGGCACCATTAACGCAAAGTCGATCTCAGGAGCGGAATGGAATGAGCAGTGGGGTCGTGACCCACCAGGGCGACTGCCCGCATCTGACCTGCCCAGGTACAGAAAATTCCGGCTATAGAATGGATAAGTGTCATCTTAACTAATCATTTTTGATGTGGTATCACGTGGCTGTGTAACTCCATTCCATCATACTCGCTCTGTAACTTCAGCGGGAGTGTGCTGAAAGGGCAGAAATTAAGATGGCACCTGGATACGCTGGTCCTGGCCTTACATCAGGATATCAGCATATCAGGCCCCCAAAGCATGTGGGCCCGCCCAGGGTCCAGGCCCAGGACGCAGCCTGGGCCCCGGAAGATCACCAAAATTTGAGAGAGTTTTTGGGCACCCTTACAAAGGGTGAGATAGGCAGCATATTGTTTTATTTCTGTGGCAGGGGCCTGACTTTGGCCAGAATTCCTGGTGTTCTGGGGCAGGCAGGTGCCTGAGATACACCCCTAGTAGCATGGATACCTGCCATGTAGTTAAGAGACCCTCCCCCGACCCCACCAACTTTGGCGAGATCGGCGGCGAAGGTTCCAGACAGGCGCATCTCAGCAGGTATGTTGGGTGCGCCTGCCCACAGAGTTTCAGTCCCACCATTCCTTACAGAATTTAAGCGTAAGGAACTTATAGCACATTCATGCTGTAACTCAGGACTGTAATTAAAGCTCAGCCTTGCAATGGCAGCAGTTAGACTGAAAGAGTGTCATGTTTATATTTGTGCCCGCATCTATTTTATGGTTCTTCTACTTTGCTTTTAATACAGTGACACAGATAAGCATCTATATTAATTAATTTATTAATGATATTTTTTTATTTTAAACCAGCTAGAGGGCACAGCAACACTTTTGTTTTATGATTAGATTCCCCTAACTTTAGGTTTTATTTTTCCTTTATCAGCTACTAGTAAAATATGCACTCTTCTAAATTAAAAAAAGACAAACCACAATGTTTATAATCAGAAAATTTCATGTTTAATCAGCAAACCAATTTTGGAAGAAATAAATAAAATACTGTAAATAAATAATAAATGCTCACATCTGTTTTCACAAAGTATGATGCTGCTTACTAGCTGCATCCTCAGCAGCACCTGCCCAATGAAACCTTCTGAATATGACTCGGCTGACTAAAGGCGAGCCCTGTGTTAATGCTTCTCATGGGTACAGAGAGAGATGAAGGGCCCCCTGTACCAAGCACGGAAAACAACTGGGTGAATCACACCTCAGCTGCAGTATGCTTATGGGTTTTATCAGGTAATTTTGGAATTCAATTTTTGAGGGATAATTATTGGATGTAAAACTAAAATCAGAAGGCTTATTTTTGATCAGAATTTTCTTGTGCACACCACACTTTTTTTCTGTAACTTACTCTATATTGTAATGTTTAATGTGTTTTTTTTCACTTTTTGGATATCTATACTGTTCTTTCTACATTACTGCCTGCTGTTTTTCCTTAGCATTGCAGAACTATTTTTCTACATTCCTTTTCCTTGAACTGTCTTGCTGACAGCTGCTATTTCATTTGCAGCAAGCAAATTGGTCAGCATGGGAATTCCTTCAGGCAGTGCTACAACATTTCCAGGTTTGTAAGTGGAAAAGGAATTTTTCTGGAGTAAAGAAAGGAAGGTGTGATTGCACCTGATGCATTTGGCACCCATTGCCCATGTCCCAGAAACCATGCGGCCAACTCTCATTCCTGTTTTCATGTGAGAACGGGGCAGTTGCAGGCCTAAAATTGTGGCACAGAGCTTACTGCCCCGCTCCTACCAACGTCCAGTCCAACGCGATTTGGAGTGGGGCAAAAAACAGGGGAGCAGGACTCCCAGCCGAAACAGGCGGAAGCCCACTTAAATATGTGAATCAGGCTCCTAAACCATATGCAGGACCAGGATGGAATTTTGGTGTTCCACTGGGCTGACACCGCAGACCACTCTGTAAATATGATGAAAAATACTATGGCACTGATTTCTGTGGGGCCAGAAGGAGCATGAATGCTCCTCCTCCTGACTCCAAAAAAATCTTCCCACTCGCTGGAAGTGCCATATGACCAGCTAAAAGAATTCCCATGCTGAGCAATTTGCTTGCTTCCATCCATGCACCCTCACCCTACTCTAGTGTTGCCTCCCCCCCATTAAGATTCTACTTTCGCAGAGGAGCCACCAGATATTCCGCCCCACCCCCATTAGCGAGCTGCCTGACAGCACTTGTTCAGAGCTGGCAGCTTGCTGGAAATGTACTAGTGAAGCTGGACCTTGAAAATTAGTCGGGCCTCGCACCAATTCCACTGGGTGCCTTCCTCCTGCCAGATGGAAGCGGATGCATGAGAATTTACCCACATGCACATAGACCTAGGCACATCTACCTGGATATGTCAGATGTTACTTGCCTTCACCATCTATGCTTCACAAGGGAGGCAGTCACCGAGCTATGCCTTCATGTCAAACCCAACCTTCAGACAGCTTTCACAAAGCCACAGCTCTGCCCATGGCTGTGAAGGTGATCATAACATTAGGGCCTAGAAATTCAGTTGGTTGCGCCAGCAGTTAGCGCCTTAAGAGATGTGAATTTCGGGCGCTATGCGTGTAGCGCCCGGGCGCAGCGCAGTTTGCGCCTCGCCCCAAATTAAGTTGACCCTTAGCGCCGGCGCAAAGTTTAGCGCCCGCCCGGCTGCGCGCGCAGAAAATGACGTCACATCCTCGTGCAACGCCCTTTGCGCGCCCCGATTCCAAACTTCAGTCGGACCGCCCCATTGTGCGGCTGGCGGCCAGAGCGTTTGTAAAATGGAACGCAACACAGCCGACGCGGGCCCCGGGGAGCGCAAATTAAAGGGCACGTACCCTGCAGTATAAAGGGCAGCCATTTTGCAGCAAACACACTTGTGCAACGGATTTCTGGACACACAACAAGGAGGAGAGCTAACTGGTTTCGTGCAGCAATAGCTCAGGTATTTTTGGACTCAGGCCAAAGCGCTGCAAGTGCCCTGTTGGAAATTTGACTGTTTGCCAGCATTTGATGGGGGTTGCATGGGGTGCCAACGCGGAGTTTCAGCGCCATGTGCGTAGGGCTCGCAGACGCGGGGTCAGAGGGGCAGCCCTGGCTAGAGGCAGAGGGGGCAACAGGCGTCGGCAACATAGGCCTTACCCAGTCAGGGTATACCGCCAGCAGCGCTCCTACCTCACCATGAGTGGCGCGCGATGTGTAAGAAGGCTGAGATTCCGAAAGGAGGTGGTTGCAGAGATCTGCCACCTGCTTCGCAGAGATCTGCGTCCAAAGCTCAGGTGCAGGACGTCTCTGTCGGTGGAAGTGAAGGTGACGGTGGCATTGAACTTCTATGCCACCGGCTCCTTCCAATCCGCTGTTGGGGACATAGCTAACATATCCCAGTTCGGCGTGCATCGCTGCATCCGCCAGGTGACTGATGCCCTTTTCAGAAGGATACGCCAATTCATCTCCTTCCCCATGGCCCTGGAGAGCCAGCATCAGCGTGCAGTGGGATTTGTAAGACTCGCGGCCTTCCCCTTGGTGCAGGGCGCCATTGACTGTACGCATGTGGCTTTGCGGGCACCTCTGGAGCATGGCGAGCAGTATCGCAACCGGAAGGGCTACCATTCTCTCAATGTGCAGCTGGTGTGTGACCACAAGCAGCGCATCCTGGCTGTCAATGCCTGCTTTCCAGGCAGCTGCCACGATGCCTTTATCCTGCGGCAGAGTACTGTGCATGACATGTTCGAGGCACAGCCTCCCCCAAGAGGATGGCTACTCGGGGACAAAGGCTATCCTTTGTGTACCTGGCTCATGACCTCGCTCCGCGCGCCCAGGACCGCTGCTGAAGAGGCATACAACGAGAGCCATCAAAGGAGCAGAAACATCATCGAGCAAACTATTGGGGTCCTCAAGCAGCGGTTCCGCTGCCTTGATCGTTCCGGCGGATCTCTGCAGTATTCGCCGCACCGGGTCTCCCAATTTGTCGTAGTTTGCTGCATGCTACACAACCTGGCTCTCCGCAGGATTCAGGCACTGCCACCTGACGTTGGACCACCACCTCAGGAGGAGGAGCAGGAGGAGCAGGAGGAGGAGGAGGAGTACGTTCCCAGGAGGGAGCGACAAGGTCCAAGGGCCGTCCGTCGCCAGCTTATTGAACGTAACTTCTAAGCCCCCTGTCAGGGAATGCCTTGTGGCCATGAAGCAAGATGAATGCAGCCGCTCCGCAAGCCCTCAGCCGGCGAAGGCAACAAAGACTAACAAGAACAACCATGGACACTGTCTGAATAAAGATAAATTTATATTTGACAAAAATGAAACCCCTTCCCACATGAATCCCAAAAACAATCAACGGCCCCCACAAAAAGTGCAACAAACGACTCACTCCCACAACCTGGGGAGGAGTAACTCCACATTTGAACAAACCAGGCCTCAACCTCAGCCTTAACGCAAAAAACATACCCATAAACAAAACAACCATGGGCAAAATAAAGATGTCCACCGCCATATAAAATGAAAGCTGGCCACACCCTCTACTTAGTGGCCCGTGAGGGCGAGACCTTGTCCAGCCTTTTGGCGCCCCTGCCCGGCCTGCTGCTCCTCCGCAAGCTCTGCCCAGTGGCTGCTGCGAGGCTGGGGGAAGGCGCCTGAGGGTCAGATGTCCTTCCGCCAGATGGCCTTGGGGGGCGGCCTACACGGGCTTTGGGCCTCGAGGGGCCGGCTGTTGATTGGCGCACATGTGCATGCCCACCATCAGCTCCAGCCGCTTGCCGTTGACGCTCCACTGGGGGAGTGGCGGCGACGGATGGCGCAATGTGGGCAAGCTGGCGTATTGGAGGCGCTGGCTGGTGATGTCGCACGCTGGCACTCACCCGGGCACGCACTGCACGATCCGCACCAATCAGCCGAAGGGCGGATCGCTGTGCTGCTGCAGCGCGGCGGGTGTCCTGGCGATGCCTGGCTGAGGCAGCGCGTGTGGCAGCAGTGAGTGCCCCTGTTGCCCTGGTCTGCGCCCGCATCACATCCGCCACTGACTTGACGGCATCAGCCAGCGACTCCATCGCCGGAGGCATCCGTTCCACTACCTCCATCATCATCCGGTCACTCTCGGCATTTGATGCCCCAAACTCCCGCACACTGGTCGCCAGCGACTCGATGGCCTCAGGCATCCATCCCACCACCTGCATGAGCTCTGTGTGGCGGCGGTCCGAATCCTCGGCCATTTGGTCCAGCTGGCGCGCCTCCTCCGAGGTGAAGGTGGCCGGACTGGAGGCGGGACTCTCCCGCTGGGGAGCAGGGGTCCGAGCTAGGCGACCCTTGGCACGTTGCTGGTGCCGAATGTCCGCAGCAACTGCACTCCCCTCCGATCCTTCCCCCCTCTGGGGTGGGGAAGGCCGCGGCCCACCCGCAGCCCTCCAGGGTGGCTGGATGCCACTGGTCCCAGCAGCTGCACTCCCCTCCGAAAGTTGCTCCAGGCTCTCGTCCAGGGAAGACGTGTCCAACACTTCGCCCTCTGCTGCGGGACCTGAGTCCTCCCCTGATGGTCCGGGTTGCTCTTCCTCCTCCTCCTCCTCCTCCTCCTCCTCCTGTTCGGAGGGGCTGTCACTGGCAGCTTCAGGGAGCTCTTCGTCACCAGCTGAAAGCAGGAAGGCACAAGAGTAGCTTCAGAGTGAGGAGAGGGCGTCAGCGAGGGAGCCATGACTGGTGGCATTCAGCGCATTGGTGGCACAGTGGCAAAGGAGGTAGCTCGGATGCGCAAGTGCGACGAGAGAGGGCCAAAAGGCGAGGTCCTTACCATTGCCGGGCAGCGGAGGGTCGGCTTCTCCGCACGCTCTGGGCACAATCACGCGGCCTCCCATGAGGCCACTCACGCGCTCCTCCAGGGGAGTGAGCTTCTGGAACTTGGCGTGGCCTCCCCCGGTGATGTCGCGGCGCTTGCGATTATTCACAAGTTTAGCCTGCAAGAGAAAGGACGGGCTCTAAGTACGGTGTGTAGCCGTGACATAGTGTGCACTGCCTCCCATGGTGGAATAGCTTGGCCAGAGTGTAGCCCTGATCTAGTCTGCACTGCCTCTCATGGTGGAATAGCTTGGCCAGTGTGTAAAGTGCAGAATGTGCAATTGATGCTCATGACTGTCCCAAAGCTGCTGGCTGAGGGCTGCCCATTAGGCCTTTCAGGTCCCTTTGCCCATCATGTCAGGTGTACATGCAAGAATGAGGAGGAGAGTGGAAAGGGTACTCACCCTGACAATCCTGGTCAGGTCATTGTATTTCTTCCGACATTGCACCTTGTCCCTGGGGGCATCGCCGTAGGACGACACCCTGGTGGCGATCTCCCTCCAGGCTTTGGTGTAGACGCGGTGGGTGGGATTCCTGCCAGTGTCTGGGAACAAGATCCTGCACCTCTTCTCCAATGCTGTCAGCATGATATCCAGATCACGCTCTGAGAAGCGCAGGGCACGCTCACGGGCCTTCTCATGCGTTGCCATGGCTCCTTGGGCTCAGCAGCAGTGTTGAGGCCTAGTTTGAAAGCTGCAGTGTGCAGGGCGTGGCAGCAGACCAAATCGTCCCTTCCCCCTTTAAGAGCTGGCCGGCGCCACGGGGTCTGCTGTCAATCAAAAAATGACCGCACCCGCGCTGCGCCCCGCCTCGGCGCTATCCCTTTGCACCGCCGGCTTAGCGCCTAAAGATAGTCGTGTAACGCCTCTTTTAGCGCTCCAGCAACCTCTTAGGGCGAAGCAACTGAATTTCGGCGAAGGGGGCGCAACTTTGGGGCGGGCGCTAAAGTCGGGCGGGCGTTAACGTTAGCGCCCCAAAACTGGCAAAACTGAATTTCTAGGCCTAAGTTTCTACACCATCAGATCCTTTCATAATCTAGGCTGTCACTTCAGTGCAGTAATAAGGGAGTGCTGAACTGTCGGATGTAGTGTCCGTGTATAGATAAAGACACTGAAGACAGGAGTTGGTTCATAGGTATTTACTAAGCAAGTCTGGAGGGGGGGTTTTTCTAAAGGATATACACAATACACAGGCTTATATAGCCCAAGTGGCAATTACCGGCATTACGCACACCTGGGGCTCTTAAAGGCACATACACCATAATTGCTCTTAAAGGCACATACACCACATCGGAGGTGCCATCTTTCGGATGAGACATTAAACCAAAGATCCCGTCTGATCTCAGATGGATGTTAAAGATCCCGTGGCACTATTCGAAGAAGAACAGAAGAATTCTCCCCAGTGCCCTGGCCAATATTTATCTCTCAACCAACATCACTAAAACTGTTTAATTGGCCATTAATCTCATTGCTGTTTGTGGGACCTCCTGAGTGCAAATTGATTGCTGTGTTTCCCTATATTACAACAGTACACTTCAAAAATACTTAATTAGCATTAAAGCAGTTTGGGACATCATGAGGCCGTGAAAGGCTATATAAATGCAAGTTCTTTCTTTCTTTTCTTTCAACTCACCATTGTAGATATTTGCCAAATCAGTCAGTCTTCTGTGTACCATGCCAAGTGCTCTAAACAGTCTTAAAGGATTACATGAAAAGAGTTAATTACCAAGCTCCCTTCTATAGGCAGCTCCCATAAGGTAAGAACCTCTGAGCCTGCAGCTGGGGCTGGGGCTGGGACTTTGTTTCTCCTCCTCTGCTGTCACTACTTACTCCTCTCACCTGTGCTGCGTGCTTCACCATGTGCTCCCTCCTGATCCTATCTGAACCCCAATAGCTAGATGTATCTGAGCTGGTGCCTGCATAGTCAGCTGTGTGTTTCAGGTACCAGTGAGATGGATGGGTTTCCAAGCTAATCTCTGATGCCAACTACATTATATTGGGGGAGCTCTATACAAAGAGAAAAGTTATATGTTAGTGTGATGCCTGTATGAAATGGCTGTGGACAGCAGTCTGGGGTGAAGCTAAAATGTATGGGTGGAAACCTATGGGAATTGCACACCTAAATTCTTGATATCTGCTCCCAGCATTTGAAGCTTTGTGCTGAAAGTGCACGTATGTAAAAATGACTTGCTGTGTGCCATACTATTGTTGTGCAGAATCTTTCTGAATCTCAGTGAGTTGAGTTTGAAGGGGAAGATGATACTGGCCTTGCTGGGCTACAAGCCAATAAGTTGTCCTTGGCCCATACACTCAGTCAACTCCACTCCATTTACTTGGAGGGCTACTTCTTCATTTATGTTGGGACATCTGAGATGGGTGGGTGGCTGTTAGTCCTTGTGATTTTCCTATTGCTGTGGGAAGCTTTTTCCTTTAAAACCATACAACTCTTAGCATCTAGAAGAGCAGAGAGTGCTACAGCAGTGTCCAGCCCAGCCTATGCCCCACCTTGTGTAACAAAGTATTGTACAAGTAGTCTCAGCTGTCAGTTTAATTCGGAGCCACAACAAGCAAAAGGTGTGTATGACATTGGAAGTATTTTTGAGTGCCAGCCCCAAGGTTTATGAACATGGAAGTTTAAGTGTGAAACATCTGCATGTTGTATTGGTGCTTCCCATGTTCCTTTGCTGATGCTGCACCAAGTTAGGAGTACAAAATGCATGGTGTGCATGCTAGGACCATATATTTATTTAGGATTGGCAAGTTCTGGTCATCCTTGCCTTGGTGCATGTCCTCAGGCCAGATATCTTTTCCCTTATCTGCTCCTATGACCTGATAAAGTTGGAGGCAGTATTGACTCGATCTGTAACCCCTGACATGCTCACTGCGCAATGGGCAGCAAAGAAATGTTTTGCTTAGCCCCAAATATAGCTACCCTCCTTTTACAGGGAAGAATCCAAGGTATCGTCATCAAAGATGGAAGTTCTGCTACGTTCCCTTGGTTACCTTCCATACCTGTCCTTGTAGATTTACCGCTGCCAAAAATCGTTTGATGTTTAAGAGCTGTTGCTCTCCTAATATCCTGCACCTGCTAATCATAATGCTCCTTACACTCAAGGAAAACACACAGTGAGCCTATTCTAATTATATTAACAAACTGATCTTGCTGGCCATACTTGTTATATAAAGTCCAGCGAGAATATAGCAATTTCCGCCAGATGAAGCCTCCCTCACAATGTAATGGTACTGCAGTCAGCTTTCACAAGTCACACACTTTTGCTGTCTTGTTGCCTAAATTTTTCTTTAAATTGACAATATTTTTCACTAGAACAGAGAAAATCAAGGGGAGAATCTAACAGAGAATTTCAAAATTAAAAAGGGCACTGAGAGAGTAAATAGTGAAAGACTGTTTCCCCCTGGTTGGAGAATCAGTAATAAGAAAGCATATTACTAGGAGAATGAAGGGGGAAATTAAATGAAACTTTTCACACTGAGTCCAAAGATGTGCGGCTTAGGTTGATTGGCTATGATAAATTGACCCTTAGTGTTAGGGGGATTAAATACGTGGGGTTACAAGGATCGGGTGGGATATGTGTTGGTGTAGGGGTTACGGGGATCGGGTGGGATATGTGTCGGTGCAGGCTCGATGGGCCGAAATGGCCTCTATCTGCACTGTGGGGTTTCTGTGATTCTGTGATTCTGAGAGTTGGGGAAACACACAGATACTCAGTCTCCGCAGGGGTTGTCCTGATCTCGGTCGACCTCCCAGAGCAACAGCATCAATGAGCATTTTTAGTCATTTACACCATTTCTCTGGGGGTTCCTCCGATCTTCTACCAAAGGAACAACAGGAGATTGGGAGAACCCCTGTGAAAATTCAGTGCCAAAAATGTTACCAAGCGTATCTATTGTTATAGAGATTATAACATAATTTCAAAGTGATAAGTATTTGAAACCAAAGAATATAAAGGGCAGAGAAAGGGGATTAGAATCAATGGAAAGTAAAAAATCGGGCGGGGAGTAAAACGGGAAGCCGATCCGATCCCATCAGTTTCTCGCCAAGTGGGTTAAGTTACAATTACCCCCTATAATTCTGATTCAAGGACTGTGGAATCTGTTCTGCAACATCGATCATCCATTCTTTTTCTTTTTTTTCCTTCATTTTTCTGAAAATGTTTTCACCTCCTCCACTCCAGTACTTTCTGATTCCATGGCCCCTAGTACTTTGCACTCTTGGCCTTTCTTCATGTGCGAGGCTAGACAGTCATTAAGAGCTGAATTATGAGATCGAGCTCCCAGAAGGAGCATGTATTAATAAATTGTGAGCACGTTCCTCATGATTTTCCTTCCATAAAAATGGATGGAAATCCTGATGTGCACACCCCAAAACATTTTCAATATGTGAGCTTGGCAGGTGAGACATTCATAAAATTGGCACTTGAATTCCAAGAAGAGATTTGCCACAGGATGCATCACAGCTAAGCCTATTCTTGCTGTCGCCTGCCAGCCACACATTCATATTTCCAGTTTGGGGAGCTGGATAGCAATCAGGGTTGAGAACCCAAGTTGATTTATTTCTCCCTACCTCAGAGCACAAAGATCAATCGCAATGTCTATGTCATTGACTTGGGTGAGATTAGCTACCTCAGCACAGACTGGGGATCAAACCTGGAACCTTCCTGGTCTGTATGGCTCAACTACTCACTGCTTTAACAGCTGACCCATCGGGGTAGCACACAGAATACATCGAAGAATTGCGGGAACTAATTTCCTCCTAATTCATGCAACACCACCCTTTTGAAAATGTAGGTAAATGTACAAAAATGCTACATTTCAGTCATTTTTGCACATATCAATCTTTGCATTGAAAATTACTGAAACATAGGAATTAGCTTGGTCTGGGAAGGTGGGTATTCAGGTTGAGTCCAACTGGCAGGCATTCACATGAGCACTGGAGTCAGAAGCTGGTGTTTTCGATTCCATGTTGTTTCGAACTGAAGGACACAGGTTTGAATTTCAGGATGAATCCAATCTCCTTTTCGACTATAAATAGAGCATTAAGTAGTTCTGTTCTTTGGCACGAGCCTGTCCTTGGTGCTCCCACAGGGATTATTTTTTATTGTGTTTTGTTTCTTCAGCTCAGATTTACGAAGTTTTTACATTTCTTTATCATATTGCTGTGGCTCTTTGCATCAAATAAATGAGTTAAATTTGCAACATTAAGGACATGGGAGTTAGCAAGGGGTCTGATTTTCCATCATCATTGGATTTGCATGCCCTGTGAAAACCTTGAGTGTAAACTACTAATTCAAGCAAACAAATCAACAGTCATGATCAGCTGAGGCTATTTGCCTGGTTCCTTTTGTTGTACACACTCCTGTAGGACACAACCAAATAAGGCAGCCCGAGTCTGTAAGAACAGGGATGGCTTCACACTGGACTTTACTGCTCCCTTAACATAGGCTCTACAGCTGACCAGATTGTATGTGCAGAAGATTTATGGTAAGAATCCAGGTTGCTACCTTTAGAATCTGGTTTATCAGGAAATAAATGTAAATGTGATGAGATTTTTTTGTTGTCTATGAAATAGATTTAAGTGCTTGATGTTAACATAAATTATTGCATTTTGGACCTTGTTTCCATACGAAAAGAACAGAGAAACAGAGAAGTAGTTAAAATTCTCATTTGTACATTTATAATTCTCAAATAGTCTATCTTGCCTGTTCCTGGTCTCTGCAATAGAACCTCTACTGAGCACTCAGTGAACTTAGCTCTTGCCCCAAGGATTCAGCTTCAGGCATCTTGATCTTCTGCAGCTTGTAAATATTCAGAATTGATACCCTCGGACGTCCTGTTATTGCAACCACTGAATTTCTCTCCTAGCTAGAGGTTGGCTCCCAATATAGGCCGCAAATAGTGCTGGGAGCCCGTGCACCACAATTGACAAAGGGTTGGACCAAGAAAAACGAGGTGGGGCCACAGCAAGATCACCAAGGCCGGTGGAAGTGCAGTCTTGGCAGTATTTTGGCATTAAAGTCAAAGGAGAGGAAAATATGTTTCTACAGGCATGACATCCCAATAGCTTCCCACCTTCTCAGCTGCTGTTCTCCCTCCTTTCCTCCACCACCCCCTCCCCTTTCCCTTCCTGGCTAGACGTTATTCCATAGCAAATGCTTTTTATATAAGTTAATTAATTGGAAAAAAATCTGATTGAAAATTTCCTACAGAATCGTTAGATACAATTGGGAAATTATCCATAGGAATCCAGAAAGCAGTCATTATATTATTGGGTGTGTATTGTAATGGGATATATTATAAATGTATTAGGATCTTTTGCTAATTCCATGTATGCTTTCATAACTTTACTAATCTACATATAGAAGGGAAAAACTCTTCTGGCAAGTAAACCAAGTTCACTAAGGGCATGATAGAAATGTAAATGACTTTATTTTCCCCTTGTGTTAACACTGATAATAGTCACATAATTCTAGAACATGTTGTGCTTTGACAGAATTTAATTTGAATACATTTGGAGACACCAAAGATCTTCAAACTGGCATTATTAATGACACTGTTGTACGTAGCCAGTAACTAATTTCAAACTCCACAGCACTCCGGTTTTTATAATTATTCCTAATCATTTAAATGCAAATGAATTTCCTGAGAAAAAAAAACTAAGGCGCTTGAGTGGGGCATATAATACAGCTGTAAGTAAGTCTGCACAGTAAGATTTCAGATAGTCTGATAACATTTGACTAAAGGTTAAATTGCAGCATTTGTTCATTTTCTATTTTATGTCACAGTTGATCCTATTTTGCATTTCTGTTATATTTCCTCTGTTTGAATGTTCATTATTTTAATCCAGCCCTAACCTTCATTCTCATATGACGGACCTATTTGGAGAAGAGTACTCTCCAAGGGAACACAGTGATTAAAAATTGCCATTGCTATGTGGTCATGGCCAATATTTGAACTACTGTTGAATTAAATGAGATTTCAGATGCTGCAAATCTTGCTTCTTCCAAGATGGTTCAGCACTTTGTGGCATTGAAAGCTGTATTGCAACTTTACCTTAACAGCTTTCTTCAGATCAGCCATCTTCTTCCTGGCCAAAAATTAATGGGCCGAAAATCACGCAGGCTCTGTTTACAATGCCAAAAGAGTTTTCCCCCTTCTATTTTTAGATTAGTAAAGTTATGAAAACATCCATTGAATTACCAAGGTGATTAGTTAACACCCAAGCGTAAAAGAAGGAAATCTGCCCCTAAGCATGTTATTCTACAGTGCCTAGCCAGTACATGAGTAGGAAAGGGATAATGTGTTTGTTTGCAATTCCTGTGCCTGTTATTTTAACAAAGACATAGCCCACATTTGTTATTAATATCATTTAATCTGATTTCAGTCAATGTGCTGTGTTGTACCAATTCTATGGCCCCAAAACTCTGTGTGCTGTGATCCTGGCAGTTATGCTGGGATCGTACCAGCCAATGCCCTCCAGCACTGACTCTGCCAAAGATAGAGGGATCAGTGGAAGGACACCTCATTTGTATGGGGACGGCCTAGACCCTATCCATTTTCACTCAGCGCCCTCTGTGTGGGCCCAATCCAATTTTCTTTTAAAAATGTGACCTTTCTTCAGGGAACCTAACCATTTCCTTTGCATGAAGGCCTGAAGTGAGACTTTGCATGGAGGCCTGAAGTGAAACTTTGCATGGAGGCCTGAAGTGAGACTTGAACCCACACCATTCTGACTCACAGGTAGGAATGCTACCACTGAGCCACAGCTGAAAGAAAGATAGATAGATCTTGCATTTTATAATGCCTTATCACATTCACAAGTATCTCATAACCACTGAATTACTTTTCATAGAATCATAGAATGGTTACAGCAAAGAAGGAGACGATTCAGCCTGTCGAGCCCATGCCGGCTCTCTGCAAGAGCACTTCAGCTAGTCTCACTCCCCTGCCCTTTCCCCGTAGCCCTGCAATTTTTTTCCTTCAGGTACCTATCCAATTCCCCTTTGAAAGCCATGATTGAGTCTGCCTCCACCACCCTTTCAGGCAGTGCATTCCAGATCCTAACCACTCACTGTGTAAAAAAGTTTTCCTCATGTCGCCTTAGGTTCTTTTGCCAATCACGTTAAATCTGTGTCCTCTGGCTCTTGACCCTTCCGCCAATGGGAACAGTTTCTCTCTATCTACTCTGTCACACTTTTGAAGTGTAATCGCTGCTGTTTTGTAGACAAAAGCAAACTCTTGTTTGAGAAAAACAAGGCACAAGGTCCCAATAACAATAAATGATATAAATGAACAGTTAGTCTGTTTTGGTGGTGTTGGTTGAGGGAAGAATTTTGGTTAGGATATCATAAGAAATCCATTCTCTTCTCTGAATAGTGACATGACATCTTTTAAGTCCACCTGAACAGGAAGATGGGGCTTTGGTTTATCATCTTAGCTAAAAGTCAGCATCTCCAACACATAGCAAATAAAGGAAGTCTTCCATGCTCCCAGGGTTATATGGCACTGAAGAGAAAGACAATCACATCAGAGTAATATAAAAACCGGCTGGAATTCTCCCGTGGGTTTAAAGCGGTAATCAATTGTCAAGACATAGCGTGAATAAATTTGCTAGCCCTCACTATAAACCTCAGGGGAAATCGCATTGAGTTAGGGTCACCCTGACCCAAACTGAATGTAATCTCATTAGGGTTAAAAGGATTAAAAGGTGTGTTTGTTGTAGACTTTAGAGGTTTACAAAAGGGAGGTACATTTAAGAATAAATGAGCAATAGGGTTTCTTTCATGCCCAAGAAAAAAAAACATTCTCCTCATACTGTGCTGTAGCCCTAGATTTGGATTTGGGATCAGTTAATTGGGGATGGACAAATTACTGGGCATGTGACGAACGTAATTTAGTGGGAATCTAAGTCATTACTCATTAGCTGAGTCAAACAGTTACTCCTGTTAGATTCAGCTGAACATATTTTAAAATGGCGTCCTGTAAATTGTGCAACTGTTACATATTATCAGCTGTACAACACATGTCTCAGTTTTTGCATTAGACATATTTAAGGTAAGGGACTAGTATAAGAGGTATAAAACGTACAAAGCTAGATTTTACAAATTTGCTAGGGGCAGCCCTCATGATAAAAATAATGGCCTGCAAATCCTGTTGGGCCTGCTGGCCTCCCTACCTAAACTCCTGATATGAACTTCCGCTACATGAAGCTCTGTGCCAAGAGTGCAAATTTGTCAAATCTACCCTCCAGTCACCACAGATTATCCATTACCTAGAGAGAGGCTGGGCCCATTAGGATATTTTGTATCAGGCATATGAAACTTTACAGTTGGCTAATTCACTGAACCTTTCCAAGTTTAATTATGGCCATCATTCGACCAATCCTCCATTGCCATTAATTTACTAATGTAACTCGATTCAATGATTGTGAAGATCTCCTCTTGAAAATTATTGAATTGGTTTTATAATCATAGAATCATAGAATCGTTACAGCACAATAGGAGGCCATTCAGCCCGTCGAGCCCGTACCAACTCTCTGAAAGAGCACTTCAGCTAGTTCCACTCCCCCGCCCTTTCCCCGTAGCCCTGCAAATTTTTGATATTGAATCAATATGTATGCTAATAAATATTTTCAGAAATAAAACCTTAATACTTGTACTTCCTGGATAAGCTAGTCCGCAGTAGCGAATGTATAATATGGTTTGTTACATGTCACCAGATGACTCTATCTCAACTAACAAAATAAAATGTCTTCACTGCATTAATCTCAGCTTGATTCAACAACAATCCCAAGAGTTATCCTTAAAACAGATGCAGCCATGCTAATTAGATGTGCTGCTTTCCTTACTGCTCTATGTAAAATCAACACCTTTTTTAAGCTGATTCTCTAGGGTTAGCAATAACCCTCGTGCCACTTGACAGAACGTGCTATACGATTTTGAGAGGAGAAAATGCAATGAGCAGTGATTGCACACCCCATTACTTCACCAAAAGCCCATTGCACAAGTGGTATGGCAGATGTGTCATTACTTGCAAGACTACATGAGTGCAAATGCAATCCCCAAACTATTCTAATCACCTACCAAATCCAAATGCAGACTCCAACTATAGCCACAAGATTCATTTTCTGGCTAACTATGATCTTGCAGAGATGCTAATTTGTATTTGTCTTAAAAATTCTGCACTCAAATCTCTTTCTTTATTTACAGGGTATCAATCTATAGAAACCAGAATAATGGCATACTCATTTTGACACTTGATGTATTATAGCAGCCTTCTTCATTCCCATCTAGTTTATCTCCATGTCAACACTGATTAATTCAATTCCTATGCTAACATGCATATTTCATTTAGTTTTTCTAATCAATTTACCCCTCATATCTTTGAAATCGTTCTATAATGAATATGTAAGTTTTCTCTGCTGGTTCTCTAGATTTTCATTTTGGCTTTTATGTGTGCATTCATTTTCATAAATTGTCTTTCTGTTCTTCATTTAACCCAAATTTAAAGAGACTTTCTTATGCTCAGAGGAAAAGGTCCCTTGTTGCCATCTGGTGTTATGATCAAAATCATACCCCCTCCCTTTATTAAGCAGCTAAGTTTTAGTATGATCTATGCCGAAGGGGAAGGCCACACTGACCAGGAATTTCATATCAAATAAAATAAAATAAAACCATTATCCTGATAAATAATACATGTACAGTAATTTAGAACATAAACCATGCCTGCTAAACACCAAATTTGACAAATGATCTTCATTTCATGGCCTAAAAAAAAGTGATTGATTTTGTGTTATTTACCATAGCCATTTTATTGAGGTTCAACATCTATTTAATTGTAGTACAGCAAAGCACTATAGCACCCAGTAAATCACTCGTCCTCACAGAAGTCAGATATTTCACAGTGAGGACGATACACATCACATTTGATTTAAGAACAGAAAGTGCAAATGAGAACATTAGTTAGAACATTGCAATTTTTCTGCTTTCTGTGACTAGTATGCAACTCTTAAGAAAGTGTGTCAATCAACGAGCATAGTGGCCATGGTTTTAACTTCCCCCACCAGACCCGAATATTAACCTGCTATTTTGTGCAGGCAAACATGACATCTGCCTCAAGCTGATGGGGTCCTTTTTAAATATGCAAATCGGGGCCAAATGACATCATCGGGACCCGATCTGTAATTTTAGTTGTACACCTGAGCGGGGGAGCAGTGACAGCTTCCCTGTCAGGCCAGACCTGCCGGGAGGTAGATCGTGGGCCAGAAGATGTACAGGAGGTAAGTTTTTAAATTTTATGTTAGGTTTCCTTGTGCTCCTCTGGGCCTCACAAGGAAGCCTTGGGCCACCCTTACCTTGGACCTCCCCCACCCTTCCCCAATCACCTTCGTTCCCCCACCCTTCCCCAATCACCTTCGTTCCACCCACCCTTCTGTAATGTATATACCGTTAAGGGGGGAACTACTTTTTACAGCTCATGTATACTGTAGTACCGGCAGTGACCACACCTGTATATAGCACTGAGTAGTAATCTGTACAGTTCAGTTCCAGAGTGAGCCACGTTGAGTAAACACCTGTTGTACCGTTCTCCTGCAGTCTTGTGTCTTACTACTGACGGACACAACATTGGCGACGAGGCAAATTTGATCCTACCTGCAACTCTGCATCACCTCCCAGGGATTCATTCCTGGAGACCAGTAGATTGGAGGTCAAGGCCAGAGACACGGGCGTCGACCACGGGCAACCGCCCAGTCATCCAGCAGAGACTTGAGAATTGCGGGGGAGGCTGTTGAGAGCCAGGCTTGGCTTTCCAGTCGCGGTGGTCCAGCGAAACGGGCTGGCAACAGGTAGTGCGCAGACCCTTCCCGGACAGAGGCGGGCTAGAGCCCGACCGAGCGGCACAGCAAAGGGCCGAGCAGCATCGACGGGAGAGAGAGAGAGAGAGGGCAGAGCGCACAGGGCACAGCTGGTGTTCAGGGGCTGAGCAGCGTCGAGGAGAGGGAGAGAGATGCGCAGAAACCCGCGAGGCGCCGCCATTGCCATGAGGACCGCCGAGAGCGGCGTTGGCAGCAGCGCAGGAGAAGCGCGCGAAACCTACAGGGCGCCGCCATTGCCACGAGGACCGCTGAGAGCGGCGTTGGCAGCAGCGGGAGACGCCATTTTAAACCACACCCAAAATGCCGAAGAGTGGCAGTATCACCGCATTTGACAATGAAGTCGAAGATTGGACTACATATGTCGAATGAATAGAGGTATACTGCAAGGTAAATGAGGTGTCAGATGACAAGAAAGCACCGGTATTGTTAAATTTAATGGGTGCAAAGACGTATGGCTTATTATGAAATCTAGTAACCCCAGCGAAGCCAGTGGAAAAGAGTTTTGGAGACATAGTGACGATACTACAGGAACATTAAAATCCCACACCGCTGCTGATAGCAGAAAGATTCAAGTTTCACAAACGGAACCAGCATAAGGATGAAAGCAATGCTGAATATTTTAAGAACTGTGCAAACTATCGAAACACTGCCAGTTTGGAACGGGACTGGCAGATACCTTAAGGGACAAGTTTGTGTGTGGGCTTCAAAGTGAAGGAACCCAGAAACGGCTTTTATCTGAAAAGGACCTTACGCTGGACAAGGCTTTCAGCATTGTGGTATCATATGAAGCAGCAGCACGGGGCGCTGCAGAGATACAACAGAGACCGCAAGAATATGGCACAAACGAAATGTCATACAGAACAGAGAAGTGCTATCGCTGCGGCAGAACAACACACGACCACAATGATTGCTGGTTCAAAGACAAAGTGTGCAGACAGTGTGGAAAAGTAGGACACATAGCACGAGTCTGCAGGTCGGGAAAGAAAACCAGCAATAAGAAATCTCTAAAAGAAAAGTACAAGAAGGTACATAAGGTGACGGAGAATAGTTCAGACGAACAAAAGAGTGATACCGACTCCGAAAGCAGGGAGCTGAGTTGTCTGAAACTACATAATTTGATCAAAACGGAGGATCACCGAACCATTTGGGTCACTCTCAAGATAGCAGGAGTCCAGGTAAAAATGGAATTGGACACAGGATCAGCCCTAACAGTCATAAACCGATGGGACTACGAGCGGCTATTCTCACACATACCCTTGAGAGACACAAAAATTATTTTGAAGATGTACACGGGGCAAAAAGTCTACCCCAAAGGAAAAATAAGGGTGACCGTTATATATAACGGTAAGGAAACACCAAAACTTGACCTGTATGTATTGCAAGGTGGAGGACCACCATTACTGGGACGTGAATGGATCCGGAAAAGGCAGCTGGATTGGCATTCCATACAGACACTGACTGTGCCTGCCAAAAAGGATGATGACGTCAGACCTGGGCGACTGTCAAAGATCCTAACCGACGCGCAAGAAGTGTTCCAGCAAGGACTCGGAACACTAAAAGGCATGACAGCAACAATTAAAATCGAAGAAAACGCAAGCCCAAAATTTTTTAAGGCCAGACCGGTACCTTATGCGATCCGCCCAGCCATCGAAGCAGAGCTGGAGAGTTTGGAACATTCAGGAGTACTGTCCAAGGTAGACTGGAGCGAGTGGGCTACACCCATCATCCCTGTGATGAAAAAGTCGTTGAGCAGCACGCCTGGGGAACCAAGGAAGGTTCGCATCTGTGGGGACTTTAAGGTAACAGTGAACCCAGTCCTTCACACCGTGCAATATCCACTTCCGCGGATTGAAGATATTTTCGCCTCGCTATCTGGAGGGAAACGCTTCACTAAGATTGATCTGGCCCAGGCGTATCTGCAAATGGAGGTAGAAGAAGCATCAAAAAAATACCTCACAATCAACACCCATAAAGGTCTCTACCAATACAACCGGCTGGTGTTAGGGGTAGCATCAGCTCCGGCTATTTGGCAAAGGGCAATGGATCAAGTCCTGCAAGGGATCCCAGGGACTCAGTGTTATTTGGACGACATCCTGGTCACGGGCGAAAATGACAGTGATCACCTCGCCAACCTGGAGCAGGTGCTCACTAGATTGAAGGAATATGGGCTCCGAGCTAACCGCCCCAAATGCGAGTTTTTTAAAAAACAGATCTCGTATTGTGGCCACGTTATCGATAAAGAGGGGTTACATAAGTCCCCAGAAAAGATTGAGGCAGTAGTCAAGGCTCCAGCACCGGAAAACGTGTCACAACTGAGGTCGTTCCTCGGGCTGGTAAACTACTACCATAAGTTCTTGCCAAATTTGTCAACAATACCACACCCACTGAACACCCTACTGCAAACTGGAGTGCCATGGAAGTGAAGTGACGAATGTAAACGAGCTTTCCAGAAGAGCAAAACACTAATCACATCGAAAGAGGTATTGGCCCATTTCAACCCAGCACTACCAATTCGGTTGGCGTGTGATGCATCACCCTACGGCATTGGAGCGGTGCTGTCGCACAAATTCTCAGACGGCTCAGAGAGGCCAATAGCCTTTGCGTCACGATCACTAACCTCAGCCGAGCGTAACTACACCCAGATTGACAGGGAGGCCCTCAGCCTAGTGTGGGGAGTGAAAAAGTTCAATCACTATCTGCACGGGCAGAAATTCACCTTACTGACTGACCACCAGCCTCTTGTCTCCATTTTTAATCCGAAGAAGGGCGTTCCGGTGATGACTGCGCAACGACTACAAAGATGGTCACTCTTTCTAGGGGCGCACCACTATGAGATTGAATATAAGGGCACGAAACAGCATGGAAATGCTGATGGGCTATCATGCCTGCCACTGCCTACTGCGGAGGAAGCACCGGCAGTGGATCCTGTCGAAATATTTCATTCGACTATAGTTGAATACCTACCGGTAACTAACGCTCGTATAGAAAAGGAGACCCGAAATGACCCGACACTGTCTCGGGTATATGATTTGACGGTGAAGGGATGGCCAGGACATGGCGACTCACTGTTGCCAGCATTCTCGACAAGAAGAGAACAGCTGTCAGTGTGCCGGGGGACCTTGATGTGTGGATCCCGAGTGGTAATTCCACCCAAGTTAAGGGATAGAGTGCTCAATGAGCTTCATGAGGGTCATCTGGGAGGGGTAAAAATGAAAAGCCTTGCCAGGGCTTATGTGTGGTGGCCCGGAATCGATAAACAAGTTGAGGACCTGACCAAGAGCTGCTCAGGATGCCAGAAAGTCCAAAATGCACCATCACATGCCCCTCTACACCCATGGGAGTGGCCCTCATCTCCATGGCAATGGGTGCATATTGATTTTGCTGGTCCATTCATGGACTCAATGTTTTTAATAGCCGTGGATGCGCACTCGAAATGACCTGAGGTCATCAAAATGTCCTCCACCACCACGGAGAAAACTATTGCAGTCCTACGGACCATTTTTGCCAGGAACGGCTTGCCAGAACAGATTTGCTCCGATAACGGACCACAGTTTGTGTCCGAAGAGTTTCGGAGCTTTATGAAGAAGAATGGGGTAAGGCATTACACATCCGCCCCGTATCATCCAGCCACAAATGGATTGGCTGAGAGGTTCGTACAAACCTTTAAGAAGGCAATAAAGGCTATGTACAATGACAACATTCCGCTGCAGCATAAGGTGGACAATTTCCTGTTCGCCTACCGGAATGCGACACATGCAGTCACCAACCAGGCCCCAGCCATGATGTTCTTTAACCGAAGGTTAAGATCTCGCCTGGATTTGCTCAGACCAAACGTACAAAGAGATGTTGAGAGTAAGCAATTCCAGCACATCCATGAGAAGCCAACAAGGAGCTTCAATGTAGGGCAACCAGTCTTGGCCCGCGACTACCGAACAGAAAAATGGCAGCCAGGAACGATATGCACATGGCAGGGCCCACTAATGTACACAGTGGACGTTGGGGAGAACATCGTGAGACGCCATGCTGACCAGATCCTAGAGTCACAGGAACAAGTCAACCCCATGCCTCGCCCATACGTACCTGGTGATGAACCCGACGTACAGCTCGCATCTACCCCAGAAACAGTAGCATCGGAAGCTGATGACCCAACCGACGACAGGGTGCCAGAATCGCCTCCGCACCAAGAGCGAGACACTCGGGAAAGGCGCTATCCAGAAAGGATCAGGAAGCCTCCCCAAAGACTGAATATATAAATTGACTATTTTTAGCTAACGTTGTATGTTAAAAGTGTTAATTGTAATTAGTTTGATATTTAATTGTTAAATGAGTGTTATGGTACTGTTAATCTAAAAGGGGAGGAATTGTAATGTATGTACCTTTAAGGGAGGAACTACTTTTTACAGCTCATGTATACTGTAGTACCGGCAGTGACCACACCTGTATATAGCACTGAGTAGTAATCTGTACAGTTCAGTTCCAGAGTGAGCCACATTGAGTAAACACCTGTTGTACCATTCTCCTGCAGTCTTGTGTCTTACTACTACGGACACAACGCCTTCCCCAATCACCTTCGTTCCCCCCCCACCCACCTTCATTCCCCCCACCCTTCCCCAATCACCTTCGTTCCCCCCACCCTTCCCCAATCACCTTCGTTCCCCCCACCCTTCCCCAATCACCTTCGTTCCCCCCCCACCCACCTTCGTTCCCCCCACCCTTCCCCAATCACCTTCGTTCCCCCCACCCTTCCCCAATCACCTTCGTTCCCCCCCACCCACCTTCATTCCCCCCACCCTTCCCCAATCACCTTCGTTCCCCCCACCCTTCCCCAATCACCTTCGTTCCCCCCACCCTTCCCCAATCACCTTCGTTTCCCCCACCCTTCCCCAATCACCTTCGTTCCCCCCACCCTTCCCCAATCACCTTCGTTCCCCCCACCCTTCCCCAATCACCTTCGTTCCCCCCACCCTTCCCCAATCACCTTCGTTTCCCCCACCCTTCCCCAATCACCTTCGTTCCCCCCACCCTTCCCCAATCACCTTCGTTCCCCCCACCCTTCCCCAATCACCTTCGTTCCCCCCCACCCTTCCCCAATCACCTTCGTTCCCCCCACCCTTCCCCAATCACCTTCGTTCCCCCCCACCCTTCCCCAATCACCTTCGTTCCCCCCACCCTTCCCCAATCACCTTCGTTCCCCCCCACCCACCTTCGCTCCCCCCACCCTTCCCCAATCACCTTCGTTCCCCCCACCCTTCCCCAATCACCTTCGTTCCCCCCCACCCACCTTCGTTCCCCCCACCCTTCCCCAATCAGCTTCGTTCCCCCCCCACCCACCTTCGTTTCCCCCACCCTTCCCCAATCACCTTCGTTCCCCCCACCCTTCCCCAATCCCCCACCCCCTCTTACTGCTTACTTGACTGCCGGAGACTGATCCTGCGCATCCCTGGCTATGGCCTCCTGCCTGCGATCATACGCACCTGTCCACTGGCCAGGTAGTACCATCTGGTCCGATTCGGGTGGGACTCCGATGAAAGGTATAGTAATGAGCCCTGGCCATTAATATTGACCAGGTCTCCATGTCCCCGGATGCATCGCCCACTTCGGGGCTCGCATGCACTGTACCCACACACCCCTTTAAAATCAGTGGTAGTGAGTCATGCTCAGAATCGCTCATTGCTTCAAGCATTAAAGGAATTGTCTAAGCTTTCAGAAAATATGCCTCTTTTGTTTTATTACACATTTGTAAGACTTCTTTCTGAAAATGCAGTATAGACAATTAGAAAAATATACAAAACCACTCATATGTTTAATAATTCAGAACAACTTTGGAATAAACTGTTAAAATGTGACTGCAGTTATTCGGTGGACTAAAATGTAGAAGCCCTTCATCATAACGTTGCAGATAGAAGCACAGCTTGTCACTTCATAAATATTCCAACCAAAGATTACAGCAACATCAAAAAAAAAATTCTCATACGTTGCTAAGACTTGAATGTAAGAGCCCTTGGCATTTATAAACCTTGCACATATTAATAGAGGGATATTTAATTACAGGATTAGCACAGCACTGGAAGGTAAAAGAAGACTCTGGCACTGAGATTTACTGCAATTCACTTCCCATAAAGCATCGCTGATGTATTGGCTCATATAGAAGCTGCATCGATATCACTTCGGACTTCATTAACCTCAGCACCATATCAGAGTAAATGAATGCAAACATGCTGCAGTACTTGCAGGTCAAATTCTGCCTGGAAATTATGCTTCCTTACTTACGTATGCTGCAACATCATCCCATCCACTTACTCACCTTGGAGCGTGACTGCAGGAACAAATTCACTGCACACAACTAAAGCAATTCAAAAATGAATCAGTGTTGACATTTCCAATTTTTTAAATAATGTCATTGGTGCCAGTGCATAGACTTTTTCATTGGCATTCAGAGGACAAAACTTATGATTATTTTTCAATTCTGTTTCCATACATTGGTGTGCATAACTTGCTGTGACTTCCTTACCTGGAATATTTCTCAAGCATATTTATACACAGGAAATACAAGAAGTTATCGCTTGATATACACATCAACAACTTGCCTTTTGTATAGCACCTTTAACGTAGAAAATCTTTACAAGGCATGAGGAAAATGAACGCTGAACCAAAGAAGGAGAAATTGGTCAAAGTGGTGGCTTTTAAGGAAGAGAGTAAAGGAGGAGAGAGAGCTTTATGGAGGGAGTTTCAGAGCTTGGGCCTAGGAGGCTGAGAACATGGCTGCCAATGGAAGAGAGGAAATGCATAAGATGCCAGAATCAGAGGAAAGAGGAGTTAGGGTGGGGTTTTTTAGAGCTGGAGGAGGTTACAGAGATCGGGAGGATCAAGGCCATGGAGGGATTTAAAGACAAGGATGATATTTTTAAAGTTGAAGCATTGGGGAACCAGGGGCCAATCTAGGTCAGTGAGGATAGGCCGACAGGCAAGTGAAACTGTCCGACGCGCTGGCATGGAGGAGCCCTGTAGCGCATGGGGGACCCAGAGGTCTCAGCAGGGCATTTGTCAGCAGCTTTTTAACGAAGCCACTGAATTAGCATCTGACTTCCGGTTTTCCCGACCAATTACCACGAGCAAGCATGATGACAACATGCATGGGTCCAATTCAGCTGAAATATTTAAAGGGACCCTGCGGCAATGAAAGTTGAAGGATTGTCCAGGTGGGGGAATAGAGGAGAAAACGGCATTAATGGAGTCCCAACGTGGCAAGGCTGCACCTCGCTCAAATGATGCCTCCCTAGAGCTGATGCTGCATTCGGTAAGGGCCTGCAGGGAGATTCTCTTCCCAAGCCGACTCCAGCACATCACTCCCCATAAGTACTTACCTGGCAGGTGCACCCATTCCTATCGGTCCAGACACCTAAAGCGCATCTTCAACATTGCTCGCTCAATGACAGTTCTCATGGCCATTTGGCTTTGATTGTATCTCTCTTAGGCCTCATTGTTTGGGCTCCTAATGGGTGTCATCAGCCATGTCTTTAGCGGGTATCCTTTGTCTCCAAGGAGCCAGCTGCTAACTCTGCTTTGAGGTCCGAAGACCTCTGGGAGGGTGGACTGGCGCAGGATGAAAGCATCATGGCAGCTGCCTAGGAATCTTGCACACACCTGCATGATGATCTTTTTGTTGCTGCATACAAGCTGAATGTTGATGGAGTGGAAGCCCTTGCGGTTAATGAAGATTCCAGGGTGATCTGGGGCGTCTTGATGCCACATGTGTGCAAATGATGACTCCCTGGACCTTTGACAGCCACTGGCAAAGTGTACTCACCAGGTCCACTTGGTAGAAGGTCTTCTTCCAGGAGGCTGTAAATGTCTGCGACCATCTGACGCGATACCCTGAGTCTCCTGAGGTATTGGTGTTCTAACATGTTCAGGAAGCTGATCCTCTGCATCCTGTGTTGGGGGTATCGCCTCCTGCGAGCTGCACCCCTGTGCTTATCCCCTCTCTTCTGTGGAGCGGCGGGTGGGTGAGGAGAAGGCTGCTGCTGTTCCTGCTGGTGCTGTTCCTGCTGCCGGTGCTGTTGCTGTTGATGCTCATATTGGTCCCCATCTGAGGTTCAAGGTAAAGCTGCATAAGCGGCACCCATGCTGAACTGATGCTTGACAGGTGGAAAGTGTAGATCAGATTCACAAAAATCCAAAGTAGCAGAAATCATCTCCAAAGTGGAAATCAGCTACAAAGTAGTGACAGCACGCTCTCCAAAACACTTTCACTTAAGCATGAAAGCAGGTGTGAGGTCTGAGTTCTTATAGGATTGTTTACCTGTCATTTGGTCAGCCCCCACAATTCGTGCTGTCATCGCGCCTTGCTTTCACTGGCGAGTTCCAGGAAGCCCAGGAAACCTGTGCACTCAGAGTTAAAGCTCAAATCTGCAGTTAAAACCGCTCCTAATTGCCTCTTAACATTTTTCAATTGCCAACCTGCCTCTCCCATGGGGGTTTCTCACATGGAGCCGAAAGTGCTGCAATTAAAAGCAGAAGTCGGCGGGTTCGAGCCGGCTTCCCGACCAGCTGTCAGTTTCATCCCTTTTAACCACCCACCTGCTCTCAAACACACTCACTTTTTTTAGGTAAAAATTCCCCCCTATGTGTGGGACAGAATAGAGGTAGAAGGTTTTACAATAAGCTGGTCCTTAAAGAGGGAAGAGGATTGGAACCAGGCAAAGAGAACATTGGAGTAAAGGCATGTATGAGGATTTCAGCATGAAGACCGGCTGATTCGGGGTTGGAGGCAGGAGATGTCGGAAGTAGACAATCTAAGTGATGGAGAGGATATGGGGTCAGGAACTTAACTTGGGGTTTGTTGTGTCGGTACCTTTCTACCTAGACACAGTTTAGGACTCAGAACTCAGAGATTCAAACATGAAGTGCTTTATTGGAAGGAAAGGAAGTTCTGGCAAGTTCTGAACAAAGAGAGCTAAACTTAACCGAGAGAATACCCAACCATTTATCTCCTGTGACAGCGCCACCACAGGTGGGAGGAGAACACACAATACATAACATTTCCTCCCCTCTTAAATGGAAGGTCCACATTATTCCTCAATAGGTAAGTTACTTTCAACACACTCAACTAACCTAGGGTAGAGGTAGACTGCCTCAAACCCTGACTTTACCCTGGGGTTTATTCTGCCCCAGTCTTGTGGGTAAGTCACTAAGCCTACAGATCCAAGCGTCTTGGAGGCCGCCACTCTCTGACAGGATACCGGCGGTCATCGCTGGCTTCCACAGCAGTAGGCATTGACACAGGCCTGGATGGAGAAGGTGCCTGTGTCAGTTGAAAGTCAGGAGTTTGCACAGGTGGAACAGTCTCTTTGGCTTCCTGTGTTGGAGAAGAGCACTGTGGCAAAGGATGCTGGTTTGCGGTATCATTCGGAAATAGTTCAGGCCAACCAGCCGTTGGAGCGTCTGTGGCTGTCTCTGCTCCTAGCAACAGTTGATCTGTGTGTCTTCTCCAGACGACGTCCTCAGCAGTCTCAACCGTGTATGACACAGTTTGCGCGATCACCGTAGCAGGAACACATTTCGGTCCAGTGTTGTAGTTTCGAGCTAGGACGTGCTCTCCAGGGTGAAACCGTCTCTCCTTGGCTCTTTTCTCTCTCTTTTCAACTTGAGCTTGTTGTTGACGATGGACAACCTTGGAGGTTTGAGTAAGTCAAAACTTGTCCGCAACTGCCTCTTCATCATGAGCAAAGCGGGGGAAGTTTTGGTTGTGGCATGCAGCTCGTTCCTGTAGGACAACAGGAAGCTGTTCAGGCGTTGGTGGGTTGAGCCCTGACCTTGCGATGCCTTCAAGGCGTGCTTCAAAGTTTGCACGAACCTTTCTGCCTGGCCGTTAGTAGAGGGATGATAGGGCGCAGACCTGATGTGTTGGACACCATTCACATGCAGGAAGGTTGCAAACCCCTGTGATACAAATTGTGGACTGTTGTCACTTACGAGTTGTTCCGGTGAGCCATAACGGCTGAACATCTCACCAAGTTTCTCAATTGTTTTCTCTGCCGTGGTAAACCTCATCACAGCGACCTCCGGCCACTTGCTACGAGCGTCCACAACCACCATAAACATCTTCCCTTCGAAAGGACCGGCGAAGTCCACATGTACTCGCTGCCACACTTCTGCAGGCCAATCCCAGGGGTGTAGGGTTGCCAGCTGTGGAACATTCCGGACCCTTTGACATGGGGAACATGTTTTGGCTTTCTCCTCAATATTCCCATCGAGACCTGGCCACCAGAAGTAGCTTCTTGCCATTTCCTTCATCCGAACCATCCCACTGTGGCCTGTATGAAGTTGTTGCAGTATAGGTTCCCTCAGAGCTGGCGGAATGATGGCCCGGCGTCCCCAAAGAAGACAACCTGCCTGGATGGAGAGCTCATTTCTTTTTGAAACGTAAGGTTTCAAACTAGGAGAATCTCCTATTGCTCTCCCTCGAATGACATCGTCCATTACCTCAGACAGGACTGGATCGTTGCGGGTGTACCTTCGCACCTGAACTGCAGTGACAGGTGCTCCCTCCGCTTGTCTAAAGTAGAAGATGTCTATCTGACGAGGCTCTGGGGGAGTAACAGGCAAGGGTAGCCTCGCGAGACCGTCTGCGTTGCCGTGCAAGTCTGATTTGCGATATTTGATGTCGTATGTGTGTCCTGACAACAGTAAAGCCCACCTTTGCATCCTGCTTGCAGCGAGAGACGGAATTCCGGTGTGGGGCCCGAAGATTGAAGTCAATGGACGGTGGTCCATCACGAGTGTGAAACTTCTCCCAAACAGGTACTGATGAAATTTTCGAATTCCAAAAACGATTCCCAAGGCCTCGCGCTCGATCTGCACATAGTTACTCTCAGCCTTGTTCAAGGTGCGTGATGCGAAGGCGATAGGTTTCTCTTCACCCGAAGGCATGATGTGGGGTATGACTGCTCCCACACCATATGGTGATGCATCACATGCTAGCTGCACGGGTAGCTTTGGGTCGAAGTGTGTCAGGACCTCCGAATTCAGCAATGCTTTCTTTGTTTGGGCGAAAGCTTCGTTGCACAGTTCAGTCCATTTCCATGTTTTGCCTTGACATAGCAACTGATGTAACGGCTTCAGCAATGTTGCTAAGTCTGAAATAAACTTCCCATAGTAGTTAAGTAGCCCCAGAAATGAACGTAACTGGTTCACATTCTGGGGTGCTGGGGCCTCCACGATCGCCTTGACCTTTGGCGGCGCCTTATGCAGGCCAGTAGCGTCAATCACATGCCCCAGGTACTCAACTGAAGACTGAAAGAATTCACATTTGTCTTTACGAACTCTGAGTCCGTACTCTTTCAGTCGTTGTAGTGTCGCATCCAAGTTCAGAAGATGATCCTCCTCATTTGTCCCAGTGACAAGGATGTCGTCCAGGTAGCACTGGACTCCTGGCAGTCCACTCAAAATCTGATCCATTGCCCTTTGGAATAGAGCAGGGGCCAACGTAATTCCAAACGGAAGGCGGCAGTACCTGTATAGCCCCTTGTGTGTCACAATTGTCAGCAGCTCCTTTGATTTGTCATTGACATGCATTTGTAGATAAGCCTGGCATAAGTCTATTTTGCTGAACTTTTGCCCTCCGGCCAGGCCCGTAAAAAGATCATCAATGAGGGGAAGAGGGTACTGTTCCACAGACAGCACCGGGTTAATAGTCACTTTAAAATCCCCGCAGATTCGAACAGATCCATCCTTTTTCAGGACAGGAACAATGGGTCTGGCCCATTTGCTCACGCTCACAGGCTCCAGGACTCCATTCTCGACTAAGGCCTCCAAGTTAGCCTCAACTTTTGGCCTAATTGCATAGGGTACAGGTCAGGCTTTGTGAAACTTCGGCTTGCTGTCAGGTTTAATGTCCAGTCTCACGCTGATCTTTTTCATGCTCCCAAGTTCCCCATTGAAGAGTTCTGCATGTTTGTTTAACACTGCAGTCAGACCTGACTCCCCTTTTGACATCATGCGGACTGCAGGCCAGTCCAGCGTGATTTTCTCTAGCCACACACGTCCCAGTAGCGATGGGTAATTTCCCTTTACCACATATAGTGGCAGTTTTGCAGCCTGTCCGTTCAATTTAACTGTCACCTCAATGACGCCTCTCATGGCCACAGGCTCGCCGGTATACGTCTTTAGCACAATGTTTGTTGGCTGAAGGGTAAGATGCTTTAGCATTTTGTTGTAGACAGTGTCTGAAACAAGGGACACAGCCGCGCCTGTGTCCACCTCCATCCGCACTGATTGTCCCTCCACCAGTGGTGACACCCAGTAGCCATTTGAACCACCTGCAACCGTCAGTATATGCACCTCTTCCTCCTCAGAGGTGTCGCTCCCCTCTGTTTTGCTTGTTCCATCATACTGCACTGAATGAACACTCTTTTTCCTCTCTTGTCCAAATACAGACATTTTGCTTCCATGCTTCCCAGCTCTGTCTGTTCTTTTTTTACCTCTACAGGCGCGTTCAATGTGACCCTTTTTGCCACAATTTCGGCATTCCAGCTCCGTACACCAGCAGTCATTAGCGTGATGGCCCGTTTTCCCACAACGGTAACATGTGCCGTTCCGCGCACCTTTAGGCTCAGACGACACCTTGTGAACTCTCCCTGTTGAACTCAACTGGTGAGCCTCCTTTTCCGCCATCTCCATGGAGACACTAACTTCAATGGCCTTTTCAAGAGTAAGGTTGTCCTCAGTAAGAAGGCGCTTCAGTGTGGCTGCATTTTGCAGACCACACACAAGTCTGTCTCTAATGGTGTCATTCAGCACCTCCTTGAACTTGCAGTGTTCCGACAACCTTTTTAAAGCAGCAATAAACATCGTCACTGATTCCCCCTCCTCTTGATTCCGTTTGTGAAATCTAAATCTCTGAGCAATAACCAGAGGTTTTGGTGAAAAATGTGCTCCAAGAATTTCCACTAGTTGCTTATATGTTTTAGTTCCTGGCTTATCTGGCTGCACGAGGCTGCGAAGTAAATTGAAAGTCTTCGGCCCGATTACACTCAAAAAGGTAGGCACAACCTGAAACGTTCCGTATATGCGCTCCATTGCTCCACATTTTCATCAAAATCACCGATGTTTCCTAATATAGTAGCCATCTCACGTTTCAAATTAAATTTTCTGTTTACTCACTGCACCCGTAATGTACGCAGATTCATCCGCTCCTCGTTGTCACTTGTTGTGTCGGTACCTTTCTACCTAGACACAATTTAGGACTCAGAACTCAGAGATTCAAACATGAAGTGCTTTATTGGAAGGAAAGGAAGTTCTGGCAAGTTCCAAACAAAGAGAGCTAAACTTAACCGAGAGAATACCCAACCATTTATCTCCTGTGACAGTGCCACCACAGGTGGGAGGAGAACACACACTACATAACAGGGTTGAACAGGATACTGTGCTTACTGGTTGTGAGCAGTCTAGTTCAACCTGAGACAGTGATTGGGGAGGGGGAAGGAGTCCATTGTGCGGGATTGGAGTTTGTGGGGGGGTGGAGTGCGGAATGGCTTTGGTCTTCCCATGTTTAGCTAGAGGAAATTTAGATTGTTCCAAGGCTAGATATTAGACAATCAGTCTGACAGCACAGAATCAGCGAAGGGGTTGAGAGAGGTGGTGCAAAGGTGATGTGTTTTTTTGGTGCACAACTAGAAGCTGACTCTATGGACAGAATCTTTACCTCGGAGTTGGGTTGCATGTGTGCGGGGCGCATAGCGGGTCGGGAACCCGATGTTGTGAGCAGCGTGTTGTTCAGTGCGACTTTTACTTAATGGCCCCAGTTAAACCAGTCATGCACATTTCCCAGCCCAATTAAATGGAGTGGGTTTGATGACGTCATCGATGACCCGTTTCCAGCGCCGATATTTAAAGCAGCCTTGCACACATCTCATTTGAAGGCTGATGAAAGAGTGTGCAAGGTCATTTCCAGAGCTCTGACTACTGTTACAAAGCTGATAAAAATGTGGGTCATGGAGACACAAAGGCAGAGGGCCGCACCAAGATTTAATGATGCCTCCCTCGATTCTGGTGCAGGCAGTGAGAGCACGCAGGGAGGTCCTCTTCCCTGGCGATAGGTGCTAAAGACCACCCAAAGACACAAAAAGGGCATGGCTGGAGATCGCAGAGGAGGTCAGCAGCAGGGAGATGGTCAGGAGGACATGGATCCAGTACAGGAAAAGATTCATGAGATCAAGAAAGGTGAGTGCAATGCCACACTCACCCTCATCCTGATGTGCCTGTCAACACATCCCCATCACTCTGCCTTCCCAAGCCTGCTCCTGCACATCATTCCTCACACCAAACTCCCTTGCAAGTCCACCCATCCCTCTCTGTCTATGTACATAGTCACATCCCCATCTGACTAACCACCCCGACACTCACCCTCATCCTAATGCAATCATAGCAAGTAACACCACAGAAGGAGACTATTTGGCAATGTCACACTATTCCCTCATAGTCATGTAGCCCATCCATTCCTTACACTCATTCCATCACTCTCACTCAAAGTTCTCGTCTTTCCCTCCTTGCAGGAGAAGAGAGCCCAGAACAATAGGGAGAGGCAACGAACCGGAGGTGGTCCTCAATATTCACTCAATTGACTCCAGCAGAGGAGGAGGCCCTGGAGATCTCTCAAGTTGCAGAGCTGCTGGTGGTGGGAGACAGTGAGAGGGGGACCTCCCAGCAACCTGGTGACAGAATTATATCTCGTACAGCCACATGTCCTACAGCAGTCACTCGTATGGTCATTGATGTCAGCAGCCAGTGAAATGTCATCATGTGCATAATAGTAACATTACCCATTCTTAATATAACTTATCTAATTCATCTTTTTACTCTCCCACAGATCCATCAAGTGCCCCCACTGTCCAGCCAGAGGAGGAAGACAACTCCTCAGAGGAAGCTCCAGCCTCTGAGGGTGCAACATCAGCAGACCCAAGCGCAGCCAGCACCAGCACAGATACGCACACCTCAGTGGGTCCTGTGCAAGATAGAGTAGTGTTGTCACCTGGTGTCTTACTTCAGAAGTGAGCAAGAGCAGATGGTGTTGACAGGGACAGCAGTGGAATTTTGTCACTTGGAGCGAATGGTGAGACATTACTTAACCTCAAGCAATGGGGGTTTGGGTGACAGAAATGGCTTGGTCATTATAGGAATGCTTTATGGTGTTGTTGTGGCTGGGGGGGGGGGACTTAGTGCAGCATGTGGCAGCCATATGGGTGCATTGGAGCAAGGTAAGTAAATCTGGTCATGATGAGGCCATCACAGGCCTCCCGGGCAGCAATGTGCACCACTGCTGGTGCCATCTCCACCCCAGGTTCCTCCTCCTCCTCCTCACCTTCCACCTGCTCCTCCTCCTCTGAAGAGGCTGTGCGCTCTGTGCCTGGCTCTTCATGCTGCTCCAGTCCTCGCTGCTGTGCTATGTTGTGCAGCCCACAGCAAATGCCAATGATTCTGGAGACTCTGGCTGGTGTGTACTGAAGGGCTCCTCCAGATCTGTCAAGGCATCTGAAGCGCACCTTCAGCATGTCTATTGCTTGCTCTATGACACATCTGGTAGACTTGTGGCTCTCATTATAATGCTCCTCAGCCTCAGTACTTGGCCTCCTCAAGGGTGTCATAAGTCACGTCATCAGTGGATAGCCCTTGTCTCCAAGAAGCCAGCCAGTAAGTCTGTTTGGAAATGCGAAGAGCTGAGGGAGGGTGGACTGGCGCAACATGAAAGAGTCATGACAGCTGCCTGGGAATATGGTGCACACATGCATGATGATCTTTTTATGGTTGAAGATGAGCTGCACATTGAGGGAGTGGAAGCCCTTGTGGTTCACAAACACTCCTGGGTGATGTGGGGGGTCACATGCGTGCAGTCGATGATGCCCTGCACTTGTGGGAAGCCAGCCAGAGCCGCAAAGCTAAGTGCCCGCTCAGTAACACTGGCTTCATCAGTGGCAAAGTTGACATAATTGGTTGACTTGTCAAACATGGCATCAGTCACCTGGGTGAGGCATCTGTGGGCGGCCGACTGCGAGATCCTGAAAATGTCTGCTGCAGATCACCGGAAGGAGCCTGAAGCAAAGAAGTTGAGGGCGGTGGTGACTTTGACTGCCACTGGTAAAGCATGTCCACCAGGTCCTTGGCAGCAGGTCTTGTTCCAGCAAGCTACAAATGTCTGCGATGACCTGGCTCGATAACCTGAGCCTCCTGAAGCACTGCTGTTCAGTCATGTCCAGGAAGCTCATCCTCTGCCTGTACACCCTGTGTTGCGGGTATCGCCTACGGTGCGGTGCAGCCCTGTGCTGATCCCCTCTCTCCTGTGGAGCATCAGGTCGTTGAGGAGAAGGCTGCTGTTGCTGCTGCTGCTGGTGGTGTGGCTGGTGTTGTTGGTGCTGGGGCTCATCTTGGTCTAATTCTAGGTCCAAGGTGAGACAGCATAAGCAGCACCCATGCTGATGTAATAGATGGCAGGTAAAGTGGAGATCAGAGGCCCAATCCCTCAATGTTGTGATAGTGATGAACAATGTGGTGAGAGTGGCCTCTGAGGTTGCAGAAATGACCTGCAAACTGCTGGCAGCCAAATCTGTGGACAAAATGAAGTCAGCAAGAGCCTTTCCATTAGCCAAGTAATCAGGTGTAATGTGGGATCATTTATGTGGTTTTCCCAGCTCTCAATTAATGCACTCGCACAATGGCCACTGCGCTTCCGCTTCCACCTCCCCTTCACAGGCGAGGTTTCCGAGGTGCGTGAATCCCGTGCACAAGAAGTTAAAGTTGCTGTTAAAAACCCTATTAACAGTCTCTCAACAAGCATTTAAGTACTTCAATGAGGTCGCCCGCCTCTCCCAATCGGATCCGTGGCACGCCTCCAAACACGCCCGAGGTAAATGCGGAAGTCAGCGAGATGACGGTGAGTTCCTGACATGCTGTCAATTTCCGTGAATTTAACTACCAAACCGTTCCCAAACCTGCACGCTCGGCAACGGGAAAATTCCAACCTATGTTTGTGGAGGGAAGCGTTTTACAAAAATTGACCTAGCACAAGCATATTTGCAGATGGAGGTTGAAGAATCCTCTAGGAAGTATCTCACGATAAACACTCACAAAGGTCTTTACCAGTATCATCGATTGGTATTCGGAGTAGCATCAGCTCCGGCGATATGGCAAAGAGCGATGGAACAAGTCCTGCAAGGGATTCCGTGGACTCAGTGTTACTTGGACGACATCCTAGTGACAGGTGAAGATGACAGTGAACACCTTAACAACCTAGAACAGGTGCTCACTAGACTACAGGAACATGGGCTACGAGCCAACCGCCCCAAGTGCGAGTTTTTAAGAAACAGATATCGTATTGTGGCCACGTGATTGATGAAGAGGGGTTACATAAGTCCCCTGACAAAATTGAAGCGGTTGTTAATGCCCCAGCGCCTGAAACTGTGTCGCAACTGAGGTCATTCCTCGGATTGGTGAATTACTACCGTAAGTTTTTGCCGAATTTGTCGACAATTCTGCACTCACTGAACGCCCTGCTACGAACGGGAGTAGCATGGAAATGAAGCAATGACTGTAAGCGGGCCTTTCAGAAGAGTAAGGACTTAATCACTTCAAGAGAAGTATTGGCTCACTACAACCCAGCACTGCCGATCAGACTGGCGTGTGATGCGTCTCCCTACGGCATTGGGGCGGTACTGTCACATAAATTCCTTGATGGTTTAGAGAGGCCGATAGCTTTTGCGTCATGCTCGTTAACTTTTGCCGAGCGTAACTACGCCCAGATTGACAGAGAGGCCCTCAGCCTAGTGTGGGGGGTGAAGAAGTTCAATCACTACCTGCACGGTCAAAAATTTACTCCACTAACCGATCATCAACCTCTTGTCTCCATTTTCAACCCTCAGAAGGGCGTACCGATAATGACAGCACAACGGCTGCAGAGGTGGTCCCTTTTCCTAGGGGCACACCAATATGACATCGAGTACAAAGGAACTAAACAGCATGGGAATGCTGATGGATTGTCACGCCTACCGTTGCCGACGGTGGAAGAAGAAGACCTTGCAGTGGATCCAATGGAGTTATTCCACTCGACCATAGTCGAATGTCTCCCTGTGACGAATGCAAACATAGAAAAGGAAACACGGAATGACCCGACACTATCACGGGTCTATGATTTAACGGTGAAGGGATGGCCAGCACATGGCGAACCACTGCTGCCAGCATTCTCGCCGAGAAGAGAACAGCTGTCAGTGTGCAGAGGAACCTTGATGTGTGGATCCAGAGTAGTAATTCCACCTAAGTTGACGGATAGAGTGCTCAATGAGCTTCATGAGGGTCATCTGGGTGGGGTAAAAATGAAGAACTTAGCCAGAGCGTTTGTGTGGTGGCCGGGAATCGATAGAGAAATCGAAGAGATGACCAAGAGCTGTGCAGGATGCCAGAAGGTCCAAAACGCCCCACCACAAGCTCCTCTGCATCCATGGGAGTGGCCCTCATCTCCATGGCAAAGGGTGCACATTGATTTTGCTGGTCCCTTCATGGACTCGATGTTTTTAATTGCGGTGGATGCACATTCAAAGTGGCCAGAGGTAATAAAAATGTCCTCAACCACCACAGAAAAAACTATCACGGTCTTACGAACCATATTCGCCAGGAATGGGCTGCCTGAACAGATTTGCTCTGACAATGGACCACAGTTTGTGTCTGAAGCGTTCCGGAGGTTCTTAAAGAACAATGGTGTTAAGCATTGCACATCTGCCCCATATCATCCAGCCACTAATGGATTGGCCGAGAGGTTTGTTCAAACATTCAAGAAGGCTATCAAGGCAATGTGTAATGAAGATATACCCCTACAACACAAGGTGGACAACTTCTTGTTTGCCTACCGGAATGCGACACATGCGGTTACCAACCAAACTCCAGCCATGATGTTCTTCAATCGAAGATTACGATGCCGCTTGGATTTGGTTAAGCCAAACGTCCGAAGAGATGTGGAGAACAGGCAGTTTCAGAATATGAATGAAAGGCTGACCAGGAGTTTTAAGATAGGTCAACCAGTTTTGGCCCGGGACTACCGCACTGAGAAATGGCAGCCAGGAACGATTTGTACACGGCAAGGACCTCTCATGTATACCGTGGACGTTGGAGAGAGCATTGTAAGACGCCATGCTGACCAGATTCTAGAGTCACTGGAAAACGTCAACTCCACACCACGATCTGATACACCTGGCAATGAAATCGACGTACCAATTGCAGCTACCGCAGAATCGGTGATATTGGAAGCAGATGAACCAAACAACGACATTGATCCCGACTCAACCTTGCCAGAAGAACCTGATACCCCAAAGAGGCGTTATCCAGACAGAATCAGGAAGCCTCCTCAAAGACTGAACTTATAATTGTATAATTGCTTAAACTTAACCAATGTATCTAGCAACTGTAATTGTGATTGTAATTAGTTATCATTTAGTTGTTAAATGAATGTTATGTACTGTTTATCTAAAAGGGGAGGAATTGTTGTGTATGTACCTTTAAGAGAATAACTGGTCTCAGACTGCAGTACCGGCAGTGACCACCCCTGTATAAAAGGCGCTAGTGAGCCTCTGTAGTTTCAGTTTCCCGATTGACTTCAATTAGTAAAGACTTGTTTTGTTCAACTCCTGCTGTCCGTGTCTCAATCATTCACGGACATAATACTATCCATCCTTCCCTTCCCCGTTTCCCATGGCTCTACTCAGGTAGGCAGGAAAAACTTCACCGCACCTCCTTTCTATTTGCATTCACACCGTCAAAACCGGCCCTCACAACAACTTCTTCCTCTTGGTTGCATTTGCTGCTTCTTTCTGTCATCATCTACACTATGCTAAACTGCCTGAGATAGCTTAGAAACCCATAAACGGGGCACATTATAGGCTGGAAATTGTAGTCGGAGGCTTGCCGCAGGCGAACACCTCCGAAACATAAGAAAACGCCGCACCTACCTGCTGCCTCCAGAGCTTCAGACTGTTGCGGTCCTGCGCCTGCAGGCATACACCAGCGTAAAGGCCCACGCATCCCAGGGGCGCATGTGGTTCACAGGCATCCTTGGGATCGCGTGGGCTGGCCCAACCAATGACAACGGGGGATTCCTATGATGCTTATGGGAATTCCATTTACGTATAGAATCCCAATAAGCATAATAGAAATCACCTAAAAATTCGATCCCCTGCATTGAAGCTTTGACCATGCTCGATCAGCTCTGATGGACGGGTCACATCATCCGCATGCCTGATATGAGACTCCCAAAAGAAGCGCTCTACTCGGAGCTCCGGCACGGCAAGACAGCCCCAGGTGGGCAGAGGAAATGCTTCAAGGACACCCTCAAAGCCTCCTTCAAAAAGTGCAACATCCCCACCGACACCTGGGAATCCCTGGCCCAAGACCGCACAAAGTGGAGGAGAAGCATCCGGGAAGGCGCTGAACACCTCGAGTCTCTTTGCTGGGGGCAAGTGGAAGCCAAGCGCAAACAGCAGAAGGAGCGCACATCAACCCAAGCACCCCACCCACCCGCCCCTTCAACTACCATCTGCCCCACCTGTGACAGAGACGGTAGGTCCCACATTGGACTCATCAGTCACCTGAGAACTCATTTTTAATGTGGAAGCAAGTCATCCTCGGTTCCGGGGGACTGCCTATGAAGATGAAGATGAAGAATAGAAATCACCTAAAAAATATATGTACCCAACACTGAAATTAAGATAAATGATCACAGGTTCAAAATTAATTAAAATACTATTTGATTAAACATTTAAAATAAAAATTTGATTTTTTGAAAAATAAATGTAAACATTTTTAAACGGGACAAATAGAGGCATAGAGTACAAAAGCAAGGAAGTTATGATGAACCTGTATAAAACACTGGTTTGGACTCAACTGGAGTATTGTGTCCAGTTCTGGGCACTGTACTTTAGGAAGGATGTGAAGGCCTTAGAGAGGGTGCAGAAAAGATTTACAAGAATGGTTCGAGGGATGAGGGACTTCAGTTACTGGATAGACTGGAGAAGCTGGGGTTGTTCTCCTTAGAGCAGAGAAGGTTGAAAGAAGATTTGATAGAGGTATTCAAAATCATGAGGGGTCTAGACAGAGTAGAAAGAGAGAAACTATTCCCATTAGTGGAAGGGTCGAGAACCAGAGGACACAGATTTAAGGTGATTGGCAGAAGAACCAAAGGTGGCACAAGGAAAAATTTTTTACGCAGTGCGTGGTTAGGATCTGGAATGCACTGCCTGAAAGGGTGGTGGAGGCAGACTCAATCGTGGCTTTCAAAGGAGAATTGGATAAGTACCTGAAGGAAAAGGAATTGCAGGGCTACAGGGAAAAGGCGGGGGAGTGGGACTAGATGAAGTGCTTTTGCAGAGAGCCGGCATGGGCTCGACAGGTCGAATGGCCTCCTTCTGTGCTGTAACCATTCTATGATTCTATGATTTTATGATATGCCAAATACACACATGGGAAGAGCTCTCTTCCGAGTTAAAAATGTTTAGAGTATGAGGAGGAGAGAGTCTTTGCTTGCTAAAATATTTAAATTGAGGGAAGGTCGGCTTAAAAAGTGCAAGGGGTCCTTAACACTTATAAACCAAGTTTGATACCATACTGGATTTACAGTCCATGCAGTCTTAAACCGAAGCAATGCGAGACTACACCTTCTATGGAATGATATGATACAAGTATTTAACATTATGAAAGCATGGGATAAGGTAGACAGAAGCAGACTGTTTCCAGTAAATGAGTGGTTGAATGAGGGGCCATAGATTAAATGTTAAAGATTTAGAACAGAGGGCAGGAGAAATGCTGTACACAGAGAATTGTGAGATGTGGAATTCCCTTTTAGGTTTAGTAGTTGAGACAGAAACTATATCGACGTTCAAGATTAGATTGGATAGGTGGATGAAGGAAAAAGGATTGGGTAATTTGAACTATTTGCTCGCGTGGAGGGTAAATGCCAACACAGACTGGCTGGGCCGAATAGCCTATATCCATGTTGTAATTTCTATGTAATTCCATTTCTTCAGAATCAACACAGAATTTCCTTATTTGCCCCTTTTCAATATTCTGCTATTATAATCTCAAGTTCTATGTTCTACACCCCAAACAGAGAATTTAAATTCCTCTCACTAGCTTCACTGCTTGTATTAAGCCTCTTAACTTTATTTGCTGTTTTCAGAACAACTGAAGCACCTTTGATCTATCTTCTCCCTGAACTTAAAAATCTTGATTGAGAATATCAAAAGTATGAAGACCAGACTGGATAAAATAATCTAATCTTCATTGTACAGATTCACTAATGCTTACTTTGACTCAGTTAATTCCTTTGTTACACATCATAAAATGTTATCTGTTGTTAACTGCTACGTTACACTGAGATCTTTTTTATTGAGAAACCTAGATGAAAGGGTTGAAAAGAATAGGAGAGATGATGAATGCAGATGCAGTGGTTAGGTGACATCAAGCTTGGATGTTAAATGCCTGTAGGAGGATGGGAAGACTGAAGCAAGTATGGCATTTCATATTTCTTAGGTCCTGGGAAAGAACAGTTTAGGTTAAGACACTATGCAATAAATCTTGATTCCAGCATTGTGAAGATGCAGGAAGAGGAAGATTGTATAGAACAGGGTATTTGGAAATTAGGAAGACCAATAGAGGAAAGAGCAGAGGAGAAATAATTAAAGTAGTATTGCTAAAATGAAGAAAGATGAGAACATTTGTGAGGGAGAAAGCAGTTGGAGGCTAGAGGTAAAAGAAAGATGACCTCACAAATGATAAGCTTTTTCTACAGTCCTGTGCAAGATTGTGAGAGACGTTTAGAACCCCAGCCCCCACCCCCAAGATATGGCACAGCATTCAAGTCTTGCATGGACTTTGGCATCATACAGAGTGAGAAGATGCTGAGAATAACATTAATATTTAGCACAAGAAAGGAAACTTGGCTTGTTGGACACAGCTTTAACAATAAGAGTTTTGTAAATTCAGTCCAAGATTAAAAGAGATAGTAAGAGCAAAAATGTCAATGGATGAAGAAAGATTAAAGTTATTTCACATCCTGTTAACTATTAGTTCTACTTTCTACTTCTATTCCATTCCTGTAAGGATTTCCTTCTCCTGATTTTATAATTTATAATCAGCCTAGGGGAAGCATCTTCAGTACAAAGTTCCCTCACCCCCAACCAGTCAGTATACTTTAAAAATAAAATTCATCAACATGAATGCTCTTTGAGAAGATATGGTCGATTCAACAAGTTAGTTCCTACCCATGGAGACCCAGCTTGGTGATGTACACTACAGAGGGTTGGCTCCTATGTATCATGGATCTGCTGCATTTATTTTTGTAGGAGTTAGTACTTTGCACCAGCCTGAAATGCTGAGACTGGGAATAGCTAGCAGGTAGGAGACACACTGCTGTTCTTTTTTTAATTATACAGGTACAAAGCATTTTGTGCTGAAAGTACTTCCCATGAAGTTTACTTTTCTTTTAATGAAAATGGAAAATACTAAAGGGCCTGGGACTTACTTTCAATTAGAAGAATTTCCCTTTATAATAAACCTTTGCATTTTATTTGCTTACCACTTTCTATTCAATTTGCTATTGCACTTTTTGAGAAGTCTTGTCAGAGACCTCTTTAAACATCTGAAAATCCAAATGTACAATATCCAACGCATCCCCTTGACCACAGCTGATGTGACACCCAGAAAGAAAACAGTGTTTGTCAGGTTTGATTTACTTTCTTAAATCAATGGCAAGCCTTATTTATTATGTTCAATTAACCAAAAACTCGTAATTACATTTGTTAGATGATTGCTATTGTTCCCTATTACAGGTTTGTTGGTCTGAAACATACTTTTTAAATGGTGGCATTATCTTTATTTTTTTCAATCCTCTGGCATCTCTGCTGTCTCTAAGGTGTTATCAAACATTTTCATGAACAATATATTTCTGTCCATTTGGTTAGGTCCAGGTGCGTTCTACAAGATAAGCAATAAGGAACGTAGACTAATTAGCTTTTCTCATGCGTGAAAAAGGTCCGATAGTGCCCTTGATAAATAGCAAGTATATCCAGGGAGTAGGTAAGCTTACAGACTAGGAAGATCCCAGATTCAATGTGCTGGGTCAGCTGACCTTATAGGGGCAGTATAATAGGCCGGTACCCCCTCGGTCGGAGAGGGTAAAATTGGCCAACGCCACACCTCCAAGTCGTTATCCATCAGTGTTTGTGAATGCCTGTGTGTGGATATTGGGCAAAGACAGGATTGGGCTTGTCTGTAATGTCCTCTTCCACCACTCCTCCACTCCCCCCACCCGACCCCCACCGACCCCCACCCCCCCCCCCCACCGGCCCCCACACACACACACATACACACTTGAACAGCTTGCCAACACTGTCAAGCTGAAACATGAAAAATGGTGACTGGAATGACATACCAAAGGGCAACCAGTCCCTATGGAATTTTACCCTAGCATGGCATCAAAGGCATAATGGAAGGGAGAAGACTGGTAAAAGAAATATCAAAATATATTTGCTAAAAAAGGCCTACAGTAATAATTCATAAACACAGCCATGCAGAAATTGGTGAAAATCTAGCTCACAATTAGATTAAATTAGTTGTTGGAATGCAGCTATTGTATATTTTACTTATACAGCAACTAGTAAAAAGTTTCATACAAATAGTAGTTGAAAGCAGTTCATGAAGTTCACCATTCATATCTACCAATAGCGTTAGATGCATCAAAAAGATCACACTACCCTCTGAACACAGCACAAGCCAAGCCAGAAACAGTATTTTATTTATTCTTCTACCTGTCAGGAGCCCTTGTGCCATCCATCATTTTGCTAGCTGTTAGGACAGGCATGTCCAATCCACTGTGATACCTGAAGAATTTTAAAAGACATTTTAGTGTTTAATATTCAACTCAAGTCATTGAGCAACCACTTTATACTAGCACTGTCACTTGTTGGTGCCTGGGACACTGATTTATTTCTAGAAGGATTCAAATTAAGGTTTGCTCACATCCTAACTGGAATTGCAATTCAATAAGCATTTTAGGAGCTGTGTTAAATTCAGTAAGAAGAGTTCATTCTAAATTAATGTACTGGCCAATTGGTTTCATTAAAGCTAAAAAGAACATAAACAACTAAGGGAAACCTACTCTAACATCAGCATTAACATTAGCACCTCCACAGTAAATCAAGACCAATATCAATACACACACTGGACATGATCCCATTATGACTAGATATTGGTGACACTATGCAAACACCAGTGCCAGTTCATGTATTAATTCTAACATTTTTCTACAATGCGAGTTTAACCTGATGTGCTTGGCATAGTAACTGCATATAATGGAGGAAAAAATTGCTCAGGCCATTATTTGTGGTGACGGTATAAATGACTTCAAAAATAATAGCCCTGAAATTTGTTGGGATGGATCCCAGTGGTTATGCTGAGATCATGCCCATCGGTGCCCTCCAGCTCTGACCCCTCCAGAATTTACAAGTTCAGTTGAAGGACACCTAATTTGCATGGAGTAGGCAGGCTCAAGCGGTACTACGGGTGCATCTTTCATGCTCACCTGCCTCATGGAGCAGGAAACGCTGGTGCTCACTTGCCATTGGAATGGGAAATTGATCAGAACCTCCCCTTCCCCCACGACTCAAGCCATGTCCTTCTTGGTTCTTATGTAAGGGGACCGATAAAAAATAAAAAATTGTGGCCTAGAAGACTCCACCGATAGGGTCCACATTCTTCAATGAGGAAACCGGTAAGCCTCAACTCAATCAGCATGGCAGTCTCCACAGATGTGCTGGGTCCCAAATGAACCAATGGAGTAAGGACTCCCAACATAGGAAGTTCCTGCCCCTGACTCCGTGGTCTCTGATAGAAGAGGTTCCACCTCTTACAAAGCAAGTTGGAATCATCCAGACATGGCAGAGACCCAGGAACCAGAGAATATAATAAGATTACATTTACAATTATCTAACAATCAACACTGCACAACTGTACAGTATCACCTATGCTTGGGACAGGGAAACATGATCTGGTGGGATTCCTGCGCCTAATTGCTATCCAGTGAATGATTCTGCATGGGTGTGTGGACAATGCGTGAGGACTAGTTTGGGCTTGACTGTGATGCCAAATGTGGTTCAATAGCTTATCAACACTCTCTGTCAAGGTTCACACAAGTTGAATGGCCACTTTGGAAAAGCACAATACCAATAGAACCAAATTTCAGCACGAGTCAGTGCCTTCAAGAGAGATGGGGAGAAATCTGGAAAAAATATTGTCAAAAAGTAATGATTCCCTTCAGACTCCTATACCCAGCAAGACTGCTTTTGACACAATTTGTCCAGGACCCTACTGGGGTAACTCACATCTAGACATGTTTCTTACAAGTGATCAGGTTAGCATCCATAATGTGATAGTGGAATCTCTGGGAACAAACAAACAGTAAGATTGAATTTGAGATCATCTAACAATCAGCAACATTAGAATCACAGGGGGAAAAATTTGGTTGGATTGCATCTCCCGTTAGCGCCTTAAGAGGGCGCTAATGGGGCACAAAGCAACTAGCGCCCGGGCGCGGCGATGCCTGCGCCACTCGTGAAATTGACCAGGCATTTTGCAGCGGCGCTAAACACTACTGCCCCGATCTCCTGCACCCGCAGATCGTGACGTCAGTCGAGCGTGCAACGTCCCCGTAGCGCCCTGGACCGGATATTGAGTGGCGCCCCATGCCTTACCACCTACTGCTAGCAACGACAGGTTGAGGGGAGCGTTTTGCAGTCAGGAAGGGACTGGGGGAGCGCTTTTAAAGGCGACCGGTTCCTGCCTTTCTTTTCGGCGACATTTTTGCACTACATATTCTGACTGAGAGAGACTTCTGGAGATATTCAACACTGTGTTGAGGATTTTTGGGTACTGAGCAGCACTTTGCAGGTTCATTTTGATTTGATCTTCCTTGCATCAATTTAGAAGAGTCTATGGGGCTGCACTGTGACATCTTTCCCTGGGTCTCTCCATTGTTCTTTCCAGCAGATTTGATGTACAGGTCTCTCCAGGCCGAGGTTCAAGGCTGCAATGAGCAAGGTGTGGATGGAGAGCAAAATTGACCCTCCCCTTTAAGAACTGGCCAGCGCCAGTGTGTCTGTGTTCCATTGCTGACTGACATCACATGAGCTTCGCCAGCGCTCTGAGATAGCGCCTCGCTCCTTGGCGTTAGTGCCTTAGGAGAGGTGTGTAGCGCCTGATTTAGCGCTCCAATCACCTCCAGTGGCGATAGAAGCTAAGTTTGCAGTCAGAGGCGATAATTAGCGCCAGGCACTAAACTTTGCGCCCGGCCGATAATCGTGCCCCAAACGAAGCGATACTGAATTTCTCCCCCAGAAAATCTTATAGCACAAAATAGGACCATTCGGCCCGTTGTGCCTCTGGTAGCTCTTTGAAATAGCTGTCCAATTTAGTCCCATACCCCAGCTTTCTCCCCATAACCTTGCAAATTAGTTCTCTTCAAATACATACGCGGAGTGAACACACGAAAGGCTGCTGGACCGGATAGCATCCCTGGACGGGTACTCAAGGAATGTGCTGATCAGCTGGCTGATGTCTTCACCGCCATCTTCAATCTGTCATTGGCCCAGGCAGTAGTCCCTACATGCTTCAAGACTGCTACCATTATTCCTGTGCCAAAGCAAACGGCTGTGACGTGCCTGAACGACTATCGACCTGTGGCACTCACACCCATCATAATGAAATGTTTCGAGAGACTGGTCCTGGCTCACATCAAAGCCAGTGTTCCCGCCTTACTTGACCAACACCAGTTTGCCTATCGTGCAAACAGATCAACGGAGGATGCAATCACAACTGCTCTACACTCTGCACTGAATCACTTAGATGGTAAAGAGACCTACATCAGAATGCTGTTCATAGACTACAGCTCAGCATTCAACACTATCGTCCCCAACAAGCTGGCCACCAAACTCCACACTCTTGGCCTGAACACTTCCCTCTGCAACTGGACCCTGGACTTCCTAACAAACCCCAGTCTGTCAAATTAGGTAGCCACACCTCCCCCCCCCCGACCCTGAACATGGGGGCCCCACAAGGATGTGTGCTGAGCCCCCTCCTCTACTCCCTCTTCACCCACGACTGTGTGGCTGTTCATGGTTCCAACACCATCATCAAGTTTGCGGATGATACCACGGTAGTAGGCCAGATCACCAACAACGATGAGTCAGCCTACAGGGAGGAGGTCCAGCATCTCATGAAGTGGTGCGCCGATAACAACCTGGCCCTTAACATCAAGAAAACCAAAGAAGTCATTGTGGACTTCAGGAAGTCTAAAGGCGGAAGTCACACCCCCATCCACATCCATGGGGCTGTGGTGGAAAGGGTGGACAGCTTTAAGTTCCTCGGAGTCCACATCACGGAAGACCTCTCCTGGTCCCTCAATACCTCCTCTCTGGTGAAGAAGGCCCAGCAGCGCCTATATTTCCTAAGGAGGCTGAAGGGATGTAACCTGTCACCCCTGATCCTCTCTAACTTTTACCGCTGCACAATAGAGAGCATCCTGACGAACTGTATCACAGTATGGTATGGCAGCTGTAGCTACTATGACCGGAAAGCCCTGCAGCGGGTAGTCAAAACTGCCCAATGCATTACCGGCACCCGGCTACCGACCATAGAGCACATATACCAGAAACGCTGTTTACGGAGGTTATGGACCATCATCAAAGACCCTACCCACCCCAGCCACAGTCTGTTCGCCCTCCTGCCATCTGGGAGACGCTACAGATGCATTCGCACCCGAACGACCAGATTTAGGAACAGCTTCTTTCCCAGGGCTGTCATCCTACTGAACTCCACAAATAAACTCTAAAGCCTGCACATCTGCCAATGCACTTTATTATGGTTATGTTTATGTTAATGTATTACAAGCCAAATGAATGTTGAATGTTTAAATGTCTTAATCTAAATGTACACTCTCGGGAGCCGCAAGCCTACATTTCGTTGTACTGCACTTGTGCACTAACAATGACAATAAAGTTGATTATTATTATTATTATTATTATTATTATTATTAATTGCCTTTTGAAAGTTCCTATCGAATCTGATCCCACCACTCCTTCAGGTAATGCGTTCCAGATCATAAAAACCCTCTGTGTGAAGAAATTTCTCATTTCCACTCTAGTTCTTTTGTCAATTATTTTAAATCTGACCTCTGGTTACCACTTACCAGAAGAAACAGTTTCTTCCTACTTGCTCTATCAAAACACCTTGTAATTTTGAATAACTCAATTAGGTCTCCTCCTTAACCTTCTCTGCTCTAGGGAGAGCAATCCCAGCTTCTCCAATCTCTCCACATAACTGAAGTCCCTTATCCCTGGTATCATCCTGTTAAATCTCCTCTGTACCCACTCCATGACCTTGACATCCTTCCTGAAGTGTAGTGACCAGAATTGAACACAATAGAGGAAAAATTCAGTTGCTTAGCGCCTCCCATTAGCGTCCTAAGAGGGTGCTAATGGGACGCAACGCAACTAGTGACCGGGCGCGGTGATGTTTGCGCCGTTCACGAAATTGACCAGAGTTTTTGCGGCAGCGCTAAACTCCAGCGCCTCGATCTCCTGCGCCCTCAGATCGTGATGTCAGTCGAGCGTGCAACACCCCGGACCAGATATTGAGTGGTGCCCCCCTCCTTTCCGCCTGCCGCAATCAATGACAGGGAGATTGGAACATTTTCCAGTCGGTAATGGGCTGGGGGAGCGCTATTTAAAGGCGCCCTCTTCCTGCCTTTTTTTGCATTTTTGCACCACTCATTCGGACAGAGAGAGAGAGATTCTGAGAGAGAGAGAGAATTCTGCAGAGAGTCAACGCTGTGTGAAGTAGTTTTGGCTACTGAGCAGCACTTTTCAGGTTCTTTTGGATTTGACCTTCATTACTTCAATTGTCAAGAGACTATGGTCTATGCACTGATTCAGGGTGTCGTCCTGCACCTGCAGAATTGGAGGCATCAGAGACACAGGGAGTGGCAATTATGGCCAGAGGGAGGAGGACCGTCAGGCCTGTGCACAGAAGACCTTACCCTCCTAGGGTATTCCGGGAACAATTCTCCTACATTCATTTGTCTGAGGAGCAGTGTTTGTGAAGGCTGCGCTTCAGCAAGGGGGTAGTCACTGAGCTCTGCCACCTGCTACAGCCAGATCTGCAGCCTCAACTGAGGACCAGGACGTCTCTGTCGGTGGCTGTGAAGGTCACAGTGGCTCTGAATTTTTATGCCACCGGCTCCTTTCAAGCAGCTACTGGGGACATCACCAATATCTCCCAGTTTGTGGTCCATTGCTGTATCTGGGAGGTCACAAATGCCCTCTATAAAAAGAGATGCCAGTACACCTCTTTCCCGATGACCCGGGCCAAACAGCATGAACACGCATTGGGCTTTGCGAGGATAGTGGGCTTCCCTATGGTGCAGGGCGCGACTGACTGCACGCATGTGGCATTGCAGGCACCACATGAGAATGCAGAGGTTTTCCAAAACCACAAGGGGTTCCACTCCTTAAATGTCCAGTTTGTCTGTGACCACAGACACTGATACTTGCTGTCAATGCCCGCTATCCTGGCAGCAGCCACGATGCTTTCATCCTGTGCCAGACTGGTGTGCCAGAGCTTTTCCAGGCAGCGCATCAGCCAATTGGTTGGCTCCTCAGGGGCAAGGGTTATCCACTGTGCACCTGGCTGATGACACCGCTCCGTAACCCCAACACCCCTGCTGAGCTGCGGTACAATGAGAGCCATAGCACCACCAGGAACATCATTGAGCAGATGATCGGCATGCTCAAGCAACGGTTCCGCTGTCTGGACCACTCGGGAGGAGCCCTGCAGTACTCGCCTGAGCGAGTCTCCCTCTTCACAGTTGTTTGCTGCATTCTTCATAACCTTGCAATCCTCAGGACCAAGCCAATGCCACCAGGCCTTGGTGCACCAGTGGAGGAGGAGGAGGAGGAATTGGAGGAGAAAGAGGAGGAGGAAGAGTGCAGTTTGTCACGGAGTGCAGATCAGAACAGAGTGTTAAGCTGCGAGTTTGGTGAGTGAGGGAGTTCGGGGAGGGCAGTGTTCCTTTCTTTTTCTACCTTTGTCAGTTTCCAGGAGAGCAGGAGCTAAAAAGCTGCACAAGAGGGGACAGAGAACCAGCGGTATTTCTACAGTATTTCTACACTCCAGTCGCTAAAGTCAAATTAAGGTCTCTAGTTTAGAGTAAGTAGTGTTTAAAGGGAAGTAAGGTCCCTAGTGTATTTAATATTCTTTAATTTAAAGGGAGTAAATTAAGGGTAGGACATGGCAAGGCAGCTCGGCAATGTGGAGTGCTCATCCTGTGTTATGTGGGAAGTCAGGGACACTTTAGGTGTCCAGCTGCAGCTATTCGAAATCCGCGTTTTGGAGCTGGAGCTGCGGCTGGAGTCACTGTGGAGCATCCGCGAAGCTGAGATCTTTGTAGATTGCATGTTTAATGAGGTGGTCATACCGCAGGTAAAGAGTGCACAGGCAGACAGGAAATGGTGACCAGACAGAGTAAAAGAACTAGGAAGGTAGTGTAGGAGACCCCTGGGTCCATCTCCCTCTCCAACAGATTTTCCGCTTTGGATACTGATGGAGGAGATGGTTTCTCAGGGGAATGCAACAAGAGCAAAGTCCGTGGCACTACGAGTGGCTCAGCTGCACAGGAGGGGAGGAAAAAGAGTGGGAAAGCAATAGTGTTAGGGGATTCTAGCATAAGGGGAACAGATAAATGTTTCTGTGGCCACAGACGTGACTCCAGGATGGTATGTTGCCTCCCTGGTGCCAGGGTCAAGGATGTCAGTGAACGGCTGCAGGGCATTCTGAAGGGGGAGGTCAAACAATCAGAGGTTGTGGTTCACATTGGTACCAACGACATGGGTAGAAAGAGGGATGAGGTCCTGCAACAAGAATTTAGGGAGCTAGGTAGCAGATTAAAAAGCAGGACCTCAAAGGTTGTAATCTCTGGATTACTCCCGGTGCCACGTGCTAGTGAGTATAGGAATAGGAGGATAGAGCAGATGAATGTGTGGCTAAAGAGTTGGTGCAGGAGGGAGGGCTTTAGTTTGCTGGATCACTGGGTCTGCTTCTGCAGAAGGTGGGACCTGTACAAGTTGGACGGGTTGCACCTGAACCGGAACAGGACCAACATTCTTGCAGGGAGGTTTGCTAGTACTGTTGGGGGGGGGGGTTTAAACTAACTTGGCAGGGGGATGGGATACGGAGTGGAGCTATAGCAGGGGGTGATGCACAACTAAATATAGAGGAAAAAATAAGTCAGCCTGGAAGGCAGAGCAAATATGTAATAGCACAAGGGAGTATGGCAAGGCTGGATGGCATTGATTTTAATGCAAGGAATCTTGCGGGTAAGGCAGATGAATTGAAGGTGTTGATGAACACATGGGAGTATGATATTGTTGCTATCACAGAGACATGGTTGAGGGAGGGGCAGGACTGGCAGCTCAATATTCTGGGGTATAGAATCTTCAGGTGAGACAGAGGGGGGTGTAAAAGAGGAGGGGGTGTCACAATATTAATCAAGGAGTCAATTACTGCTGTAAGGAGGGATGATATCATAGCAGGTCCCTCTAATGAGGCCATATGGGTTGAACTTAAAAACTAAAAGGGGGCAAGCACTTTGCTGGGAGTGTACTATAGGCCCCCAAACAGTCAGGGGGAGATAGAGGAACAGATATGTAGGCAAATCTGAGAGAAGTGCAGAAATAATAGGGTAACGATGGTAGGGGATTTCAACTTCCCCAATATTAACTGGGATAGTCAGAGTGTGAAAGGTTTAGAGGGTGCAGAATCTTAAAATGCATCCAGGAGAGCTTCTTGAGCCAGCATGTAGAAAGTCCTACAAGAGAGGGGGCGGTACGGGACCTAATTCTAGGGAATGTAGCCGGGCAAGTGGTAGAAGTGTCAGTAGGAGAGGATTTTGGTGACAGTGACCATAATTCGGTGAGATTTAAGGTAGTCATGGAAAAGGACAAAGATGGATCAGAAATAAAGGTTCTAAATTGGGGGAAGACCAATTTTAATATGATAAGGCAGGATCTGGCCAAAGTGGACTGGGATCAGCTACTTGCAGGAAAATCCACATCAGAGCAGTGGGAGTCTTTCAGAAAGGAAACAGAGCGAGTACAACACCAACATGTTCCCATAAAGGTCAAGGGTGGGACCAACAAACCCAGGGAACCCTGGATGTCAAGGGATATACAAGAATCGATTATGAAAAAAATGGAGGCTTTTGGCAGATACAAAGGACTAAAAACAGTGGAAGCCCTAGAGGAGTATAGAAAGTGCAGGGGGTTACTTAAAAAAGAAATTAGGAGAGCGAAGAGGGGGCATGAAAAAACACTGGCAGGCAAAATAAAGGAAAATCCCAAGTTGTTTTATAAGTATATTAAGGGCAAGAGGATAACCAGGGAAAGAGTAGGGCCCATTAGGGACCAAAGTGGCAATCTGTGTGTAGAGCCGGAAGATGTAGGTGAGGTTTTAAATGAATATTTTGCATCTGTGTTCACTATGGAGAAGGATGATGTAGGCATAGAATCAGGCAGGGGGATTGTGATATACTTGAACAACTTAGTATTGAGAGGGAGGAGGTACTAGCGGTCTTAGCGGGCTTACAAGTGGATAAATTCCCAGGCCCAGACGAGATGTATCCCAGGCTGCTGTGTGAGGCAAGGGAGGAGATTGCAGAGGCTCTGACACAAATTTTCAGAACCTCTCTGGCCACAGGGGAGGTGCCAGAGGACTGGAGGACAGCTAACGTAGTACCATTATTCAAGACGGGTATTAGGGATAAACCAGGGAATTACAGGCCAGTGAGCCTAACATCAGTGGTAGGGAAATTATTGGAAAAAATTCTGAGGGACAGAATTAGTCTCCACTTGGAGGAGCAAGGATTAATCATGGATAGTCAGCATGGCTTTGTCAGGGGGAGATCATGTCTAAACAATTTGAATGAATTTTTCGAGGGGGTGACTAGGTGTGTGGATGAGGGTAGTGCAGTTGATGTAGTCTACATGGACTTCAGTAAGGCTTTTGACAAAGTCCCGCATGGGAGACTGGTCAAGAAGGTAAGAACCCATGGGATCCAGGGCAATTTGGCACATTGGATCCAAAATTGGCTTAGTGGCAGGAAGCAGAGGGTGATGGTCGAAGGTTGTTTTTGTGACTGGAAGCCTGTGTCCAGTGGTGTACCGCAGGGATCGGTGCTGGGTCCTTTGCTGTTTGTAGTGTACATTAATGATTTAGATATGAATGTAGGAGGTAAGATCAGTAAGTTCGCAGATGACACGAAAATTGGTGGAGTGGTAAATAGCGAGGAGGAAAGCCTCAGGCTACAGGATGATATAGACGGGTTGGTTAGATGGGCAGAACAGTGGCAAATGGAATTTAACCCTGAAAAGTGTGAAGTGATGCATTTTGGGAGGACTAACAAGGCAAGGGAATACACAATGAATGGTAGGACCCTAGGAAGGACAGAGGATCAGAGGGACCTTGGTGTGCATGTACAAAGATCCCTGAAGGCAGCAGGACAGGTAGATAAGGTGGTTCAAAAGGCATATAGGATACTTGCCTTCATTAGCCGAGGCATAGAATATAAGAGCAGGGAGGTTATGATGGAGCTGTGCAAAACACTAATTAGACCACAGCTGGAATACTGTGTGCAGTTCTGGTCACCACACTATAGGAAGGATGTGATTGCATTGGAGAGGGTGCAGAGATTTATCAGGATGTTACCTGGGCTGGAGCGTTTCAGCTATGAAGAGAGACTGGACAGGCTGGGGTTGTTTTCCTTAGAGCAGAGAAGGCTGAGGGGGGACCTGATTGAGGTGTACAAAATTATGAGGGGCATAGATAGGGTAGATAGAAAGGAACTTTTCCCCTTAGTAGAGGGGTCAATAACTAGGGGACATGGTTTCAAGGTAAGGGGGAGGAGGTTTAGAGGGGATTTGAGGAATAACTCTTTCACCCAGAGGGTGGCTGGAATCTGGAACTCACTGCCTGAAAGGGTGGTAGAGGCAGGAACCCTCACAACATTCAAGAAGCATTTATTTGAGCACTTGAAACGCCATAGCATACAAGGCTACGGACCAAGTGCTGGAAAATGGGATTAGAATAGACAGGGCTTGATGGCCGGCGCGGACACAATGGACTGAAGGGCCTCTTTCTGTGCTGTATAACTCTATGAGGATGATAAGCAGCAGCACCAAGGCGGGAGGGAGGTCCACAATGTTGAAACTGCAAGGGCCATCCGTCAAAGCCACTTCTAGGCCCCTACTCAGGAAATGGCTTCTGGCATGGAGAACAACATGATGGAAAGCAACCCGCAACCCCTATAGCCGGCCAAGGCAAAAATGATTCCAAAGGCCAAACATGTACATTTTGAATACAACAACTTTTTTATTTTACAAACTCTGTGTGAGTCATTTATTCATGAAAAACTAATGGAAACAAACACAAAAAATCAATAATTAACGTAACTGGTTCTCACAACCTGGAGATAATGGCCAACACACTAAACAAAAGTTATCAGACGAACCTCGGCCTTTAATAAAAACATTCCCAACATTTTGTCAGACCTCCTACTTTTTGCCCTTCGAGGGTGATCTCCTTCCCTTGCCCACTTGCCCCCTTCCCAGCCTACTACTCCTCTGTAATGGGGCCCCAGTGGCTGCAGCAAGGCTGGTGGAAGGCTGCTGAATGTCAGATCCTGAGACTACAGATGCCCTTGAAAGACGCCCTCGACCAGCTCTGGGCCTGGAGGGCCCGGCTGCAGACTGCGCCAATTCTGCATGGTGGCAGCAGTCTGGGCTACAGGTGGTGGCAAGTGTAATGGGGAAGTGACAGTGGTGGCAGCAGGAATGTTGTCATCTTGAGAGAGGACAGTATTTCCCTGCTCGACTGACACACTGCCACTCCCACGGGGCAGCAACTCAGCATCCGGAGCAATCTGCTAGAGCACAGATTACTGGCCTGCTGCGGCGCCAGAAGAGCCCTGGGGAAATGTGTCCGAACCAGCGACGATGGCAGCAGTCAGTGCTTGCGTGGCCTCAACCTGAGACTGCATGAGACCAGTCTGAGATTGGATCACGGCAGCCAGTGACTGAATTGCAGCACTAAGCATTTGCGTGGCATCCGCCTGTGTTACAGTGAAGTGCTCCACACTCCTTGCCAGTGCATCAATGCTTTTGGGCACCCTTCCCACTGCACCCATGAGCTGAGTGTGCATGTCCACTGCCTGGGTGTTCATTTCAGCGATGAGCCGCTCCTCCTCTGCGTCCAGTGCAGCAGGACTCACTGGCCTACTCTCCTCTGGGGAGAAGGCCCCCGAGCTTCCCTACCCCCAGCGCGTTGCTGCAGCCTGCTGGGTCCAGGAGCTTCACCCTCATCAGACCCTTCCCCCCTGCTCCCCTCCAGGGAAGACGTGGTCCCAGTGTGTGCATGGGCTTCCTCGGGAGAGGATGGCGCTGAGGCTCCGGCTTCCTCTTCCTCCTCGCTTGCAGCTTCGCTCCCACTGGCAGCTTGAGGGCCCGTCTCCTCAGCTGGTGAATCACCATCTGAAAGCAGGGAGGTACAAGAGTGGCTTTAGCGTAAGGACAGGGGGGCAATAAGGAAGGAAGGAGTGGAGCGATTTACTAAGTTGGGTTGAAAGTGTAAAAGGCTGGTGTTGTGAGGGACAAGTGGAATGAGAGAGGAGCGAAAGCTGATGACCTTACCATTGCTGTCTCGAATGGGGTCGGCCTCTCCAGGGGCGACGGGACCGATCACCTGGCTTGCCACAATCCTGTGGACACGCGCCTCAAGATCGTTGAGGGGTTGCAGCTGAGGTGGCCCTCCACCCGTCCGTTGCTGCTGTCTCCTGTTATGAGATAGCTTGGCCTGCAAGAAAAAAGACAGTGTCTGAGTAAATATGCAGCCATGGTCTTGCCTGGTGTGCCTCCCCTAGTTGAATAGCCCTTAATGTATGCAGCCATGGTCTTGCCTGATGTGCCTCCCATAGTTTAATAGCCCTTAATGTATGCATGGTGCGGAATGTGCGTGTGTGTTTTATGAGATGGCCATAGGTCTTGGATGAGTGTTGGGCATTAGGGTTTTAAGACCCTCTGGCCATAGAGTGAGGTTGAGATGGAGAGCATTGAAAAGCAACCACTCACCCTGACGACCCGACTGAGGTCGTTGAACTTTTTGCGACATTGCGTATGGGTCCTGGGCACCATGCTCCTGGAAGAGACGTTCTGAGCCACCTCCCTCTATGCTCTTCTGTAGTCATGCGGCAATGGCCTCCTGCCACTCTCAGGGTACATTATAGCTCTTCGGCGCTCCACCGCGCCAACCAGCGCCTCCAAGGCCCGGTCGCTGAAGCGCTGAGCTCGTTCCCTGACTCTGCATAGTACTTGGCTGGAAAATTTAGGCACAGGTCTGTCCAAGACGAGATTCAAGGCTGCAATGAGCAGGGTGTGGCTAGAGAACAAGATCGATCCTCCCCTTTAAGAACTGGCCGGCGCCAGTGTGTCTGTGTTCCATTGCTAACTGACATCACCTGAGCTTTGCCCGCGCTCTGAGTTAGGGCCTCGCTCCTCGGCCTTTGCACCTTAATTCAGGTGTGTAGCGCCTGATTTAGCGCTCCAATCACCTCCAGGGACAATAAAAGCCAAGTTTGCAGTCGGAGGCGATAATTAGCAGCAGGCGCTAAACTTTGCGCCCGGCCAATAATTGCGCCCCAAATGGGGCGATACCGAATTTCTCCCCCAATATTCCAGCTGAGGCCTAACCAGTGATTTGTAAAGGTTTAGCTTGACTTCCTTTTTTTATATTCAATGACGTTAGTTACAAAGCCAAGTATCCCTCCGGACTGGAGGAAGGTATACAGTGGTGTTCCCCAAGGGTCGGTACTAGGATCACTGCTTTTCTTGATAAATAGTAATGACTTTGACTTGGGTGTACAGAGCACAATTTCAAAATTTGCAGATGACACAAAACTTGGAAGTATAGTGAACAGTGAGGAGGATTTTTTTTAAATTCGCTTATGGGATGTGGGCGTCGCTGGCAAGGCCAGCATTTATTGCCCATCCCTAGTTGCCCTTGAGAAGGTGGTGGTGAGCCACCTTCTTGAACTGCTGCAGTCGGTGTGGTGAAGGTACTCCCACAGTGCTGTTAGGGAGGGAGTTCCAGGATTTTGACCCAGTGACGGTGAAGGATCAGCGATATACTTCTAAGTCAGAATGGTTTGTGACTTGGAGGGGAACTTGGAGGTGGTGGTGTTCCCAAGCGGCTGCTGTCCTTGTCCTTCTAGGTGGAAGAGGTCGCAGGTTTGGGAGGTGCTGCCGAAGAAGCCTTGGCGAGTTGCTGCAGTGCATCTTGTAGATGGTACACACTGGTACAGAATGCAGCCACGGTACGCTGGTGGTGGAGGGAGTGAATGTTTAAGGTCATCGATGGGGTGCCAATCAAATGGGCTGCTTAGTCCTGGATGGTGTCAAGCTTCTTGAGTGTTGTTGCACTCATCCAGGCAAGTGGAGAGTATTCCATCACACTCCTTACTTGTGCCTTGTAGATGGTGGAAAGGCTTTGCGCCGCAGAATACCTAGCCTCTGACCTGCTCTTGTTGCCACAATATTTATGTGGCTGGTCCAGGTAAGTTACTGGTCAATGGTGACCCCCAGGATGTTGATGGTGGGGGATTCGGCGATGGTAACGCCGTTGAATGTCAAGGGGAGGTGGTTAGACTCTCGCTTGTTGGAGATAGTCATTGCCTGACACTTCTGTGGCGCGAATGTTACCTGCCACTTATCAACCCAAGCCTGAACATCGTCCAGGTCTTGTTGCATGCGGGCATGGACTGCTTCATTATCTGAGTGATAGACGCCAAGAAGACATAGGCTGGTGGAATGGGCGGACATGTGGCAGATGAAATTTAACGCAGAAAAGTGCGAAGTGATACATTTTGGTAGGAAGAACGAGGAGAGGCAATATAACCTAAAGGGTGCAATTCTCAAGGGGGTGCATGAACAGAGAGAACTAGGGGTATATGTGCACAAATCATTGAAGGTAGCAGGGCAGGTTGAGAAAGTGGTTAAAAAAGCATACGGATCCTGCGCTTCATAAACAGGCATAGAGTACAAAAGCAAGGAAGTTATGATGAACCTTTATAAAACACTGGTTCGGCCTCAATTGCAATATTGTGTCCAATTCTGGGCACCGCACTTTAGGAAGGATGTGAAGGCCTTAGAGAGGATGCAGAAAAGATTTACAAGAATGGTTCCAGGGATGAGGGACTTAAGTTAAGTGGATAGACTGGAGAAGCTGGGGTTGCTCTCCTTAGAGCAGAGAAGGTTGAGAGGAGATTTGATAGAGGTGTTCAAAATCATGACGGGTCTAGACAGAGTAGAAAGAGAGAAACTGTTCCCATTGGCAGACAGATCGAGAAACAGAGGACACAGATTTAAGGCGATTGGCAGAAGAACCAAAGGCGACATGAGGAAAAACTTTTTTATGCAGCGAGTGGTTAGGATCTGGAATTCACTGCCTGAAAAGGTGGTGGAGGCAGATTCAATTGTGGCTTTCAAAAGGGAATTAGATAAGTACCTGAAGGAAAAAAATTTGCAGGGCAACGGGGAAAGGGTGGGGGAGTGGGACTAGCTGAAGTGGTCTTGCAGAGAGCCGGCACGGGCTCGACGAGTCGAATGGCTTCCTTCTGTGCTGTAACCATTCTATGATTTTATTCCACATACTTTCTTAACTGGCTTATCAACTTGCCCTGGCACCTTCAAGGATTTGTGAATATGAACCCCAGGTCCCTCTGCTCTTGCACCTCCCTCAAAATAGCACCATTTAGATTGTACTGCCTTTCCATGTTGTTTCTCCCAAAGTGCATCAATTCACATTTAACCGCATTAAATTGCACCTGCCACGTGTCTGCCCATTTCACCAGTCTGTACGGCCAAAATTTTCACATTGGAGATGTTAGATCCGTGTATTTTTTGATGTTGTGTGTCCTTCAATAACTAGACACGAGACTGCAGGAACAATCAACAGGTATTTAATGGATGAGGGTTACTCTAAAACTAAACGTACAGATCCCTACTCAGGGTTTATATACAGGTGTGGTCACTGCCGGTACTACAGTATACAGGAGCTGTAAAAAGTAGTTCTCCCCTTAAAGGTACATACACTACAATTCCTCCCCTTTTTAGATTGACAGTACCATAACATTCATTTAACAATTAACACTTTTAACATGCACATTAACTGAAAATAGTCCATTTATAAATTCAGTCTTTGGGGCGGCTTCCTGATCCTTTCTGGATAGCGCCTTTCCTGAGTGTCTTGTTCTTGGTGCAGAGGCCCCTTGTCGTCAGTTGGTTCATCAGCTTCCGATGCTACTGTTTCTGGGGTAGATGCTACCTGTATGTCGGGTTCATCACCAGGTGCTCGAGACATGGGGTTGACTCGTTCCTGTGACTCTAGGATCTGGTCGACATGGCATCTCACAATGTTCTCCCCAACATCCACTGTGTACATTAGTGGCCCCTGCCGTGTGCATATCGTTCCTGGTTGCCATTTCTCTGTTCGGTAGTCGCAGGCCAAGACTGGTTGCCCTACATTGAAGCTCCTTGTCAGCTTCTCATTGATGTGCTGGAATTGCTTATTCTCAACATCTCTTCGTACATTTGGTCTGAGCAAATCCAGATGAGATCTCAACCTTCGGTTAAAGAACATCATGGCCGGGGTCTGGTTGGTGACTGCATGTCTGTAGGCTAACAGGAAATTGTCCACCTTATGCTGCAGTGGAATGTCGTCATCGCACATGGCCCTTACTGCTTTCTTAAAGGTTTGTACGAACCTCTCAGCCAACCCATTTGTGGTTGGATGATACGGGGCAGATGTGTAATGCCTTACCCCATTCCTTTTCATGAATCTTCGAAACTCTTTGGACACAAACTGTGGTCCGTTATCAGAGGAAATCTGCTCTGGCAAGCCGTTCCTGGCAAATATGGTCCGTAGGACTGCAATAGTTTTCTCCGTGGTGGTGGACGACATTTTGATCACCTCAGGCCATTTCGAGTGCGCATCCACGGCTATTAGAAACATTGAGTCCATGAATGGACCAGCAAAATCAATATGCACCCGTTGCCATGGAGATGAGGGCCACTCCCATGGGTGTAGAGGGGCATGTGGTGGTGCATTTTGGACCTTCTGGCATCCTGAGCAGCTCTTTGTCAGGTCCTCGATTTGCTGATCGATCCCCGGCCACCACACATCAGCCCTAGCAAGGCTTTTCAGTTTCACCCCTCCCAGATGGCCTTCGTGAAGCTCATTGAGCACTCTCTCCCTTAACTTGGGTGGAATTACCACTCGGGATCCACACATCAAGGTCCCCTGGCATACTGACAGCTGTTCTCTTCTGGATGAGAATGCTGGCAACAGTGAGTTGCCATGTGTTGGCCATCCCTTCACCGTCAAGTCATATACCCGAGACAGTGTCGGGTCATTTCGGGTCTCCTTCTCTATATCAGCGTTAGTTACTGGCAAGCGTTCAATTATAGTCGAATGAAATATTTCGACAGGGTCCACTGCTGGTGCTTCCTCCGCAGTAGGCAGTGGCAGGCGTGATAGCCCATCAGCGTTTCCATGCTGTTTCGTGCCCTTATACTCGATTTCATATTGGTTCGCCCCTAGAAAAAGCGACCATCTTTGTAGCCGTTGCGCAGTCATCACCGGCACGCCCTTCTTTGGATTAAAGATGGAGACAAGTGGTTGGTGGTCCGTCAGCAAGGTGAACTTCTGCCCGTGCAGATAGTGGTTGAACTTTTTCACTCCCCACACTAGGCTGAGGGCCTCCCTGTCAATCTGGGCGTAGTTACACTCGGCTGAGGTTAGTGACCGAGACGCAAAGGCTACCGGCCTCTCCGAGCTGTCCGGGAACTTGTGCGACAGCACCGCTCCAATGCCATAGGGTGATGCATCACACGCCAACCGAATGGGTAGTGCTGGGTTGAAATGAGCCAACACCTCTTTTGATGTGATCAATTCTTTGCACTTCTGGAAAGCTCGTTTACATTCGTCATTCCACTTCCATGGTACCCCTGTTTGCAGTAGGGTGTTCAGTGGGTGTAGTACTGTAGACAAATTTGGCAAGAACTTAAGGTAGTAGTTCACCAGCCTGACGACCTCAGTTGTGACACATTTTCCGGTGCTGGAGCATTGACTACTGCCTCAATCTTCTCTGGGGACTTATGTAACGCCTCTTCATCAATAACATGGCCACAATACGAGATCAGTTTCTGGAAAAACTCGCCTTTGTGGCAATTTGCTCAGAGCCCATATTCCTTCAATCTAGTGAGCACCTGCTCCAGGTTGGCAAGGTGAGCACTGTCATTTTTGCCCGTGACCAGGATGTCGTCCAAATAACACTGGGTCCCTGGAATCCCTTGCAGGACTTGATCCATTGCCCTTTGCCAAATAGCCGGAGCTGATGCTACCCCGAACACCAGCCGGTTGTATTGGTAGAGACCTTTGAGTGTTGATCGTGAGGTACTGTTTCGAGGCTTCTTCTACCTCCATTTGCAGGTACGCCTGTGCCAGATCAATCTTAGTGAAGCGTTTCCCTCCAGATAGCGAGGCGAAAATATCTTCAATCCGCGGAAGCGGATATTGTACCGTGTGAAGGACTGGGTTCACTGTCACCTTAAAGTCCCCACAGATGCGAACTTTCTTTGGTTCCCCAGGCGTATTACTCAATGACCTCTTCATTACAGGAACGATGGGTGTGGCCCACTCGCTCCAGTCCACTTTGGGCAGTACTCCTGAACGTTCCAAACCTTCCAGCTCTGCTTTGACGGCTGGGCGGATCGCATAAGGCACCGGTCTGGCCTTAAAAAACTTTGGGCTTGCATTTTCCTCTATTTTGATCATCGCTGTTATGCCTTTTAGTGTTCCAAGTCCCTCCTGGAACACTTCTTGTGCATCAGTTAGCATTTTTGACAGTCGTCCAGGTGTGGCGTCGTCATCCTTTTTGGCATCTACAGTCAGTGCTTGTATGGAATGCCAATCTAGCTGTATCTTCCAGATCCATTCACGTCCTAGTAGTGGTGGTCCTCCATCTGGCAATACATATAGGTCCTTTTTTGGTGTTTCCTTACTGTTATATACAACGTTCACCCTTATTTTTCCTTTGGGGTAGACTTTTTGCCCCGTGTACGTCTTCAAGACAATCTCTGTATCTCTCAAGGGTATATGTGAGAATAGCCGCTTGTAGTTCCTTCGGTTTATGACTGTTAGGGCTGATCCTGTGTCCAATTCCATTTTCACTTGGACTCCAGCTATCTTGAGCGTGACCCAGATAGTCTGATGATCCTCCGTTTGGATCACCTTATGTAGTTACAGACAACCCAGCTCCTTGCTTCCGGAGTCTGTATCACTTTTCTGTTCGTCTGAACTACTCTGCGTCACCTTATGTACCTTCTTGTACTTCTCCTGTGGAGATTTCTTGCTGCTGGTTTTCTTTCCCGACCTGCAGACTCTTGCTATGTGTCCTACTTTTCCACACTGCACACTTTGTCCTTAAACCAGCAATCATTATGGTCGTGTGTTGTTCTGCTGCAGCGATAACACTTCACTGTTCCGTATGACATTTCATTTGTGCCATATTCTTGCGGTCTCCGTTGTATCTCTGCAGCGCCCCGTACAGCTGCTTCGTGTGATACTGCCATGCTGAAAGCCTTTTCCAGCGTAAGGTCCTTTTCAGATAAAACCCGTTTCTGGGTTCCTTCACTTTGAAGCCCACACACAAACTTGTCCCTTAAGGTATCTGCCAGTCCCGCTCCAAACTGGCAGTGTTTCGATAGCTTACGCAGTTCCGTTAAATACTCAGCATTACTTTCATCTTTATGCTGGTTCCTTTTGTGAAACTTAAATCTTTCTGCTATCAGCAGCGGTGTGGGGTTTAAGTGGTTCTGTAGGGTTGACACTATATTTCCAAAATCCTTGTCCACTGGCTTCTCTGGGGTTACTAGGTTCCGCAGTAAGCCATACATTTTTGCACCCATGGAATTCAACAATACCAGCGCTTTCCTCTCATCTGGCACTTCATTCGCCTTGCAGTACACTTCTATGCGTTCGACATATGTCGTCCAATCTTTGACTTCATTGTCAAATGCTGTGATACTGCCACTCTTCGGCATCCCTGGGTGTGGTTAGACTGGCTCAAAGTGGCATTTTCCCGCGCTCTCCCTTCTTCTCCGCTGCGGCTCAAAATGGCGTTTTCCGCGCTCTCCCTTCTTCTCCACTGCGGCTGCTCGGCCCTTGAACACCGGCTGCGCTCTGCGCGTTTCCCTTTCTTCCCCGCTGACGCTGCTCATCCCTTGAACACCGGCTGCTCTCTATGCATTTTCTTTCGCACCTCTCTCTCTTCTCCCGTCGACGCCGTTCGGTCCTGAACACTGGCTGCGCCCTGTGCGCTCTACCCTCTCTCTTCTCCCGTCGACGGCGTTCGGTCCTGAACACTGGCTGCGCCCTGTGCGCTCTACCCTCTCTCTTCTCCCGTCGACGCCGTTCGGTCCTGAACACCGGCTGCGCCCTGTGCGCTCTACCCTCTCTCTTCTCCCGTCGACGCCGTTCGGTCCTGAACACCGGTTGCGCCCTGTGTGCTCTACCCTCTCTCTTCTCCCGACGATGCCGCTCGGCCCTGAACACCGGCTGCGCCCTGTGCGCTCTACCCTCTCTCTTCTCCCGTCGATGCTGCTCGGCCTTTTCTGTGCCGTCGGTCGGCACTAGTCGCTGCTGTCCGGGAAGGGTCTGCGCCGTACCTGTTGCCAGCCCGTTTCACTGGACCACCATGACTGGAGAGCCAAGCCCAGCTCTCAACAGCCTCCCCTGCGATGCTCAATCTCTGCTGGATGACTGGGCGGTTGCTCGTGGTTGACGCCCGTGCTTCTGGCCTCAACTTTCTTCCACTGTTCTCCAGGAGTGAATCCCTGGGAGGTAATGCAGAGTTGCAGGTAGGTTCGAATCTGCCTCGTCGCCACTGTTAGATCCGTGTATTTTGATGTTGTGTGTCCTTCAATAACTAGACACGAGACTGCAGGGAACAATCAACAGGTATTACTGGATGAGGGTTACTCTAAAACTAAACATACAGATCCCTACTCAGGGTTTATATACAGGTGTGGTCACTGCCGGTACTACAGTATACAGGAGCTGTAAAAAGTAGTTCTCCCCTTAAAGGTACATACACTACAGGAGAGTGCGTGGGTTTGGGGGCAGGTTGACGATCAAAAGTTCAGACATTGACAGCGCGTTGGGAACCCGTTGTCATCCCACCAACTTTCGCCTTTCAGTGGGGCGTGGCCACAGACCTGCTCGGGAAAGGCGGGTGATCTCATTGAAGTATTTAACTGTTTGTTTACAGACCCTTAACTGCCTTTTTAACGTCAGGTTTGAGCTTTAACTGGTTGCACACTGGATTCATGCACCTCGGGAAGCTCGCCTGTGAAGGGGAGGCAGAGGCTCAGTGGCCATTGTGCGAGTCCATTAAGTGACAGCTGGAAAAAGGCACATAAATACTCACACCTTACACCTGCTTCCTTGCCTAAGGGAAAGGCTCTCGCCGACACCATTTTGTGCAGAGATTTAGCTTTCAGCAGCTTGCAGTTAATTTCTGCAACCTCGGAAGCCACTCTCACTACATTGCTGGTCACTATCAGAACATTGAAGGATTGGGTCTCTGATCTCCACTTTACCTGGTATCTATCAGATCAGCATGGCTGCCATTTATACTGTCTCACCTTGGACCTCAGAATTGGACCAAGATGAGCCCCAGCACCAACAACACCAGCCACACCAGCAGCAGCAGCAACAACACCAGCAGCAGCAGCAACCAGACCAGCAGCCTTTTCTTCACCGACCTGATGCTCCACAGGAGATAAGTTATCAGCACAGGGCTGCACCGCGCCGGAGGCGATACCCCCAACACAGGGTATACAGGCAGAGGATGAGCTTCCTAGACATGACTGAGCAGCAGTGCTTCAGGAGGCTCAGGCTATCGCGCCAGGTCATTGCAGACATTTGTAGCTTGCTGGAACAAGACTTGCTGCCTGGAGGATCTGGTGGACATGCCTCACCAATGGCTGTCAAAGTCACCACCGCCCTCAACCTCTTCGTCTCAGGCTCCTTCCAATGATCTGCAGCAGATATTTGCAGGATCTCGCAGTCGGCCGCCCACAGATGCCTCACCCAGGTGACCGATGCCATGTTTGAAAAGTCAGCCAATTGTGTGAACTTTGCCACTGATGAAGCCAGTGTTACTGAGCGGACGCTTGGCTTTGCGGCTCTGGCTGGCTTCCCACAGGTGCAGGGCATTATCGACTGCACACATGTGGCCATCAAGGCACCCACAGATCATTCAGAAGTGTTTGTGAACCACAAGGGCTTCCACTCCCTCAATGTGCAGCTCGTCTGCAACCATAGGAAGATCATCATGCATGTGTGCACCAGATTCCCTGGCAGCTGTCATGACACTTTCGTTCTGCGGCTGACTTACCAGCTGGCTGCTTATAGACAAGGGCTATCCACTGAAGAAGTGGTTGATGACACCATTGAGGAGGCCAAGCAATGAGAATCATCGTCATATGCTGCACACTGCATAACATAGCGCAGCAACGAGGATTGGAGCTGCAGGAGTAGCAAGACGTAGACCGCACAGCATCTTCGGTGCAGGAGAAAGAACAGGTGGAACACGAGGAGGACGAGGAGGAGGAACCTGAGGTGGCGATGGCACCAGCAGCGCACACTGCTGCCCGGGAGGCCTGTGATGGCCTCATACTGGCCCGATTTACATAACTTGCACCAGTGCACCCATGTGGCTCCCAGATGCTGTACCAACTTCCCCCCCACCCCCCCAACAACACCACAAAGCAGTCCTACACTGACCAAGTCATTCCTGTCACCCAAACCCCCATTGCTCGAGGTTAAGCAATGTCTCACCATTCACTCCAAGTGACAAAGCCATTTCCCAGGTAACAGGCAAAAATGGACAAGATGGGAAAGTAGTGCAAAGAAATAAATTTATGTGCGTCATAAATAGAACTGAAACGTAACATTTTTTTCATACACCCATGTGAATACCCTGACATTTTTCTTTTCTGCATGCCTCAACAAAGTTCAACCTCATGTGGCTTCAGCAGAGGTAGAGGCAGGCTGCTCACTTACCTGCTGCGACTCCTCTGGGTTTTGCAGCCTGTGAGGCCCCGCCAAAGACTGCTCCTCCTGCAACTGTGCAGGGGCAGACTCGGCCATCAGGTTCCGAGGCAGCATGTGGGGCTCTGACTGAGGGGGAGGCAACAGGGAAGATGTAGGAGCACTTTCAGCAGAGCCCCCACTTCCATGTCCTCTCACCGTCATCCCACTCATGGCCCACCCGCACTTCCCTGCTAGCAAGGGGCTGGAGAGCACCTTGCTACACATCAGTGGGGCAATGAACGCCCAAGTCTACGTTGCTATCCCTCTTCAAGACGTCAGTGAGAGTCTGTAATCTGTTGTTCACAGCAAGCATGTTCTCATTCGAATGGCGCATTTGCTGCCCCATGCAGTTTGGCATCCTTTCCATGGAAAAGCACATCGTTGCCATCGCCTGCAATATGGTGCCACTCATGTTGGAGATGGACTCCTCCAATCACCCTACAATTGTGCACATCGCAGCTGCAAAAGCTGCCAGAGCCTCGCGCATTTGTTGCTGCTCCTCCAAGATCACCATCTTTGTCGACGGCCCCTGCGCTGGTGCTGGTGCGCATGGGCCTGCTGATGGTGCACTCTCAGAGACTATAGTTTCCTCTGAGGAGTCGTCTTCCTCCTCCGGCTGAATGATGGGGGAGGCACTTGATAGACCTGTGGGAGTGTAAAGAGATGAATTAGACCTCTTATGATAAGAATGTGTAACATTACCATTATGCACATAATGACATTTCACTGGCTGCTGACATCAAGTCACTGTTGTACGCCATGTGGCTGTGTGATATTTAATTCTGTCACCAGGTTGCTGGGAGGTCCCCCTCTCTCCATCTCCCACCTCCAGCAGCTCTGCAACTCCAGTGATTTGCAATGTCTCCTCCTCTGCTGGCGTCAATGTGCTGTAAATTGGAGGGCCATCTCCGGTTCGATGCTTCTCCCTGTTGTTCTGGGTTCTCTTCTACAGCAAGGAGGTAAAGAAGAGAACTTTGAGTGAGCGTGATGGAATGAGTGTAAGGGATGTATGGGCTACATCTGTCGAGGGTGACTATGAGGGAGTGGCATAACATTGCCAAATGGCCTCCTTCTGTGGCATTACTTCCTATGATTGCATTAGGATGAGGGTGTCAGTGGTGGATAGTCAGATGGTGCTGTAAGTAGGTGCATAGAGAGTGAGGGATGGGTGCACCTGCAAGGTAGGTTGGTGTGAGGATTGATGTGCAGGAGTAGGCTTGGGAAGGCAGAGTGATAGGGTTGGTGTGACACGCACATCAGGATGTAGTTGAATGTGGCATTGCACTCACCTTTTCTGATCTCATGAGATCATTAAATCTTTTGCGGCACTGGATCCAGGAGCGCCTGACTACATAGAAACATAGAAACATAGAAGATAGGAGCAGGAGTAGGCCATTCGACCCCTCGAGCCTGTTCTGCCATTTAATGAGATCATGGCTGATCATCCAAATTCAGTTCCCTGTCCCTGCTTTCTCCCCATATCCCTTGTTCCCTTTAACCTTAAGAAATATATCTAACTTCTTCTTGAATATATTTAATGAATTGGCTTCAACTGCCTTGTGTGGTAGAGAAGTCCACAGGTTCACCACTCTCTGGGTGAAGAAATTCCTCCTCCATCTCAGTCCTAAATAGCTTACCCCTTATCCTTAGACTGTGACCCCTGGTTCTGGACTCCCCCGCCATCAGGAACATCCTTCCTGCATCTAGTCTGTCTAGTCCTGTTAGAATTTTATAAGTTTCAATGCGATCCCCTCTCATTCTTCTAAACTCCAGCGAGTACAAGCCCAATCGACCCAATCTCTCTTCATACGTCATTCCTGCCATCCCAGGTATCAGTCTGGTGAATCTTCACTGCACTCCCTCCATGGCAAGAACATCCTTCCTCAGATAAGGCGACCAAAACTGCACACAATACTCAAGGTGTGGTCTCACCAAGGCCCTGTACAACTGCAGCAAGACATCCTTGCTCCTGTACTCGAATCCTCTCGCTATGAAGGCCAACATACCATTTGCCTTCTTAACCACCTGCTGCACCTGCATGCTTACCTTCAGCAACTGGTGCACAAGGACACCCAGGTCTCGTTGCACTTCCCCTTTTCCCAATCTACATCCTTGCTGCTGACCTCCTCCGCGATCTCCAGCCATGCCCTCTTGGTGTCTCTGGCTGCTCTTTTCTGCCCATCCCCAGGTAAGGGCCTCCCTGTGTGCTCTGACTCCCTGGACCAGCACTTCCAGGGAGGCATCAGTGAATTTGGGCGTAGCCTTCTGCCGCTGGGACTCCATGTCTGCTTGGACCCACACAAATCTCTGCGGTATAGGTCAATAGCCACCTCTCCCAAACATCTTTATCTCTCCTCCAACGACGTTCAAATCCCCAGGGCCTGATAATCTACATCCTAGGGTACTTAAAGAAGTGGCCCTAGAAATAGTTGATGCTTTGCTGATCATCTTCCAGCATTCGATGGAATCTGGAACAGTACCTATGGATTGGAGGGTAGCAAATGTAACCCCACTATTCAAAAAAGGTGGTAGAGAGAAAACGGGGAATTACAGACCGGTAGGCCTGACATCGGTAGTGGGGAAAATGCTAGAATCCATTATAAAAGATGTAATAGCAGAGCACTTGGCAAACAGTGACAGGATCGGACAAAGTCAACATGGATTTACAAAAGGTAAATCGTGCTTGACTAATCTACTGGAATTTTTTGAGGATGTAACTGGTAAAATAGATAAGGGAGAACCAGTGAATGTGGTATATTTGGACTTTCAGAAGGCTTTCGATAAGGTCCCGCATAAGAGATTAGCATGTAAAGTTAAGGCACATGGGATTGGGGGCAAGGTATTGACTTGGATAGAGAACTGGTTGGCAGACAGAAAGCAAAGAGTTGGAATAAACGGGTCTTTTTCCGAGTGGCAGGCAGTGACTAGTGGGGTACTGCAGGGATCGGTCCTTGGGCCCCAGCTATTCACAATATATATTAATGATCTAGACAAGGGAACTAGATGTAATATCTCCAAATTTGCAGACGACACAAAGCTGGGTGGGCGTGTGTGCTGTGAGGAGGATGCTAAGAAACTCCAGTATGATTTGGGCAGGTTGGGTAATTGGGCAAAAGCATGGCAGATGCAATATAACGTGGATAAATGCGAGGTTATCCACTTTGGTGGCAAAAACAGGAAGGCAGATTATTATCTGAATGGCAATAGATTGGGAGAAGGGGAAGTGCAACGAGACCTGGGTGTCCTTGTGCACCTGTCGCTGAAGGTAAGCATGCAGGTGCAGCAGGTGGTTAAGAAGGCAAATGGCATGTTGGCCTTCGTAGCGAGAGGGTTTGAGTACAGGAACAAGGATGTCTTGCTGCAGTTATATCGGGCCTTGGTGAGACCATATCTTGAGTATTGTGTGCAGTTTTGGTCGCCTTATCTGAGGAAGGATGTTCTTGCCATGGAAGGAGTTCAGCGAAGATTCACCAGGCTGATACCTGGGATGGCAGGAATGACATATGAGGAGAGATTGGGCTGATTGGGCTTGTACTCGCTGAAGTTCAGAAGAATGAGAGGGGATCTCATTGAAACTTATAAAATTCTGACAGGACTGGACAGAGTAGATGCAGGAAGGATGTTCCCGATGGTCGGGGAGTCCAGAACCAGGGGTCACAGTCTAAGGATAAGGGGTAGGCCATTTAGGACAGAAATAAGGAGAAATTTCTTCACCCAGAGAGTGGTGAACCTGTGGAATTCTCTACCACAGAAGGCAGTAGAGGCCTATACATTAAATATATTTAAGAAGGAGTTGGATATATTTCTTAAGGCTAAAGGGAGCAAGGGGTATGGGGAGAAAGCAGGGACCGGGTACTGAATTTGGATGATCAGCCATGATCGCATTGAATGGCGGAGCAGGCTCGAGGGGCCGAATGGCCTACTCCTGCTCCTATCTTCTATGTTTCTATGTTTCAAAAGGGATTTGTGCAAGGCTGCTTTAAATATCTGAGCTGAAAATTAGTCATCGGTGACATCATCAGACCCGCTCCATTTAACTGGGACGGGAAACCCGCATCACTGTTTCAATTGATGTAATTGAGTTAAACACGCAGTGCAGAACACGCTGTTAAAAACTTCGGAATTGCCACCTGCCACGCAGCCCGCACGCACCCACCCTGACGCTCAGGTAAAGATTCCAGCTTATATGTCTGTATTATTAATAACTAGAACAAAAATATATGATTTTAAGAAGGAAAACTTTGAAGGAATAAGGGATGAACCAAAAGAAATTAATTGAGAAATTCTGATGAAAGATATTTCAGTTGGAGGAAAATGGACAAAAAGTTACACTGAATATGTAAGTATATCCAAGAAAAATTCGTGTAAGCTAAACACTTTTTTTTTAATTCATTCCTGGGATGTGGGCATCGCTGGCAATGCAAGTATTTATTGCCCATCAGTAATTGCCCTTGAGAAGGTGGTGGTGAGCTGCCTTCTTGAAACGTTGCAGTCCATGTGGTACCCTCCAAAATTGATGAATATCAATTAAGTTGCGAGTCAGAAAGGAAACTATATAAAGCCTACAAGAAAAGGGAGAGAATTATGGGAGAAGTATAGTAATTTGCTAAAACAGGTTAGAAGGGATATTAGAAATGCAAAGCACATGAGAACTTCAGGAATGTACAGGACTGGAAAGGACTATTTTGGGCCCTCTAACCAGCCCCAGAATTCAGTAGCAGAACACAAAGGTCATTAGTTTCCTCAATTGATTTTCTCAGCAAATGTCTGTACAACTCCCTCTTAAATTTAGCGGTGTTACCAACTTTGACCGTCTCCCTGGGCAGTCTGCTTGAGCAATACATTCCAAACATTTTCCACTCTATGTTTGAAATAGTTATATTGGATCTGTCCATTCACCTTCCTGCTTCTAAGCTTCATCCAAATGCCGACTCATTAACAGTTTCTCAGGATTTAACTTGTTGATACTCTTAAGGATCTTGAAGACCTCAATAAGATCCCCTCTCAGTCTTCTCTTCTTTATGGAAAACAAACTCAGCTTCTGTAATCTTTTCTTGTAGTTCAGGTGTCTGATGCCAGGTAGCCCTTTGCTGCACCTTTTTCAGTGTGATGATTTCCTTCTTGTAATATGGTGACCAGAACTGTACATGGCACACCAATCTGAGGATGAATGCATGCCCTGTATAAGCACTGTACTACAATCTATTATTTGTGTTCTATTATATGCATTATACAGCCCAAGATCCTATTTGGCTTATTTACCGCTGCTACACACTGTGTAGTGGTGCAATGATCTGTGCTGTATCCTGTAGACTAATACCATTTAGTTTATCGTCCAACATTTCTTCTTCTTCCCTAGTCTTATCACTTTTGCACTTGTCAACACTGAATTTTATTTGACAAATTTCAGCCCAATTTCCCAATTACTTAGATCCGTCTACAGCTGATCAACCTGCTCTTGATTGTTTGCAATGTTATAAAAGGTTCAAGACTTAGGGCTGGATTTTCCTTGTGGAAGCGGGATGCCAGCGGGAGAGCTGGTTGGTGGCTTCCGGTCCCGCTCCCGTCTGCAGCCGCTCTCTGGAAAAGATTTTCCGTAGATTGGCCTTGTTAAGCCCGCCTTGCGGGGTTCCTGGTCAATTAACAGGAAGCAGGTCTGATGACATCATTTGATGATGCGTCATCAGCTGGTTTCCTTAAAGGGACCCCGGCCACATTGAGTTTGACAGTTGTGCAGTCAGTGTTCTGCAGCATTGAGGTGCTGCAAACACTGACAAGCACTGCACAAAGGTGCACGGCTGCACCCAGGCTCTTGCATGACTCCCTCCATATGCTTATGGAGGGATTCACAGCATGCAGGGAAATTCTCTTCCCTTCCCATGGGCGGAAGAGACCTCCCCAGGAGATCAACGCAGTCTGGTTGCACACTGCACAGGAGGGCACAAGTAGGGATGTCGTCAGGAGTCCCTAGCTGCAGTGGTGCCAACCTTTCAATTATCTCATTAGATCACAAAACATTACTGCAAAGCCACTCAAACTCACCCTGCTGTGCCACTCATCACATCCCCATCACTCTGCCTTCCATACCCTACTCTTGCACATCCTTACTCACACCAACTTACCTTGCACCTCCCCCCAACCCTCTCTATCGACATTATCACTTCCCCATCTCACTAGCCACCCCTCACACTCACCCTCATCCTACTACAAGCATACCAGCTAACACACAAGGGTAGGCACTTGAGAGGTTTAGCCAATGTTCATGTGAAGTTTCTGTTAATGTGTTGTCATCCATTAAAATCTATATTTTCAACACTTCACCTTATTGGACAGATCTGAGCGCACCTTGAGAAGTGTCTTACTGAGTTCCAGTGAATGTTGAGACATAACTTCCTCCTAATCCCCCCCACCCCCGCTATAGTGATGAGTGTGAATGGAAAGGCTTGGACATTTTAGGGATGCTTTATGGTGTTGGTGTGGGGTGGTGTCAACCTGGTGCATCATGTGGTAGCCAGGGTTTACAGCGTCAAGTGAAGTAAATCTGGCCATGGTGAGGCCATCGCTGGCCTTCCAGGCAGCAATGTTGTCAGGTGCTGATGCCCTGTGTCCTGTGCAGCATTAGGTGATGGCGGAGAAGGTTGCTGTTGTTATGGTGATGATGGTGTGCCTGGAGATGTTGGTTTTGGGGCTGATCGTGGAAGGATTTGGAGGACCAAGGTGTGATTTTTTTTCCAAGGGCACCGATGTTGCTGGAATTGATGGCAGCTGCAGTTGAGATGACAGAAGCGATCTGTCAATGGTGAGAGAGGTTGTTCCAATGAGGTGGCATTGGATATACAGTTGGTTCTAAACACTTGAAAGCTAAAGAAATCTCTATTTGGCTTACAAATGCAGTAACCAACAGTTTCTGAACTCTGAAACTGAACAGCTGCAACATGGTATCCTTTATACCACTTCTGCAGCTGTCAGGTTATCAGATAAATCAAAGTAGACACAACTCACGACAGGGTGAGCTGGCGTGTTCCCCGAGCAGCAGGTAACCCATGGGGGAGCAAGTAAAATTACAAGGTAGGCTCAAAATAGCATTAAATTGGCTGTTAACAAACCATTTAATGATCTAAATTGTCTCCCCCACCACTTGGTGTTGGGTCAGTTCTCTGCTGACAGACCCAACACCTGGGAGTCTTGTGCGGAGGCGGGTTGACAGTGGGTTTCCTACCCGCTGTCAATCTTTGCTATTTTGACAGAAGACTCGCCTCCAAACCCGCCCTCTGAGCGCCGGCAAAATCCAGCCCTTAGTGTGTTCTCTTTCAGGTTAAAATTTCAAAAAAGAAATAGTTCTGTTAATGTTTATATGACACATGAAAATTAGATTGAAGTGACTGCAGTTTCTAAGAGAAGATATGGCTTTGGTCTCCTCTGCTTAATACATTTTCAGCAAACTGTTCCAAATAATCTTGGTCCTGTATAATTGGGCATGGAGATCTGAGGCCTACACTATGCCCAATTCGATGACGGAAGCAAAATGTGAGCAGAAAGCATCTACCTTGATAGATGCCTGTGCACTGACTGTGTGCAAGGCTCATCAAGACCACACACTCTGTAAAAATTAAAGGACTTCCCATAATGTCACTGGAATTCCTTTGCAGCCCAGATGCTAAGGGCTCGAATTTCATCGGGCCGTTGAGGCGGGACTGGAGGCGTGTGGGGGGTTAAAATTGCAAAAACTGGCGGGCGGGCCCAACCCCGCCTCCATCTCGCCTCCAAGCAATTTTCATTAAATCGTGTCTACTGGTCCCGTCTCCGTCCCGCCTCCAAGAGGCGGGATAGGCCGTTAAGGCCCTTAACAAGCACTAAATTGCCTCTATAATGCCATTTTGATAGGCCTTTGTGATTTTAACCCTTTTCCCATGTGAAGCACGCCTGTTCTGAAACACGACGGTGAAACCTAGCGGGAGCACAATTAGATTGCTGACTATCAGCTGCAGCTCAACCATTAAATAGGAGATTTGATCAGCCATGATTTGCAGGTGGCAGGACTTTGTTGGCTCAGGTCTGGGCGAACTTTTAGAAGGCACAACCACAGCTGTGGAAGTTGGGAGCCTGACACCCATCTCCAGTGTGACCTCCAGGGAAACCCCTCTCGCCACCTTGACTGAGCGCTTCCTCAACTGAGGCATATACCAAAAGCATGGGAGGCATTTATTTCCTTCCCTTCTGGACATCAGATGAGGACGAAGACCAGCCGCGGCACCAGCAGAACCAGGAACAACAGCAGCACCAACAGCAGCACCAACAGCAGCAGCAACAGCAGCAGCAACAACAGGAGCTCCAAGCTGCTGCTCACCCACCTGAAGCTGCACAGGCCAGAAGGGGCCAGCACATGGAAGCCCGTTGGCGCAGGAGATACCCCACAAACAGGGTCTACAGACACAGGGTCAGCTACCTCAACATGTCTGAGCAGCAGTGCCAAAGGCGGCTCTGACTTTCGCGAGAGGTAGTGGGTGACATCTGCGCAATGCTGCAACAAGACCTGGAGCCCAGAGGACCAGGTGGACAACCCTTACCAGTGGCCGTCAAAGTCACCACCGCACTCAACTTTTTTGCCTCAGGCTCATTCCAGGGATCAGCAGCAGACATCAGCGGCATCTCCCAGGCGGCCGCACACACTTGCATCACGCAGGTAACTGATGCCCTCTTTGCCATCGCGCACAATCACATCCATTTCACCAAGGATCAAGCAAGTGTCACGGCGCATGCGGTTGGATTAGCTCATCTGGCAGGCTTTCCAAGGGTGCAGGGCGTCGTTGACTGTACACATGTGGCCCTTAAGGCACCCCATCGCAATCCAGGTATTTTTGTCAACCGCAAGGGCTTCCATTCCCTTAATGTTCAGGTGATGTGTGACCACAAGAAGGAAATTTTGCATGTTTGTGCCAAGTACCCTGGCAGTTGCCATGACTCCTTCATACTGCGCCAGTCTAGTGTGCCTCCGCTATTCAGTCTGCCAGACTAACTTAACGGATGGCTACTTGGAGACAAGGGTTATCCCCTGAAGACGTGGCTAATGATGCCGTTGAGGAGCCCATCCAATGAAACTGAGGAGAGCTACAACTCCAGCCACATGTCCACCAGAGCCATAATCGAGCAAACCATCGGTTTGCTGAAGATGCGCTTCAGATGCCTGGATAGATCAGGTGGAGCCCTACAGTACTCAGCAGCCAGGGTCTCCAGAATCGTCGTGGTTTGCTGTGCACTTCACAACATGACACAGCGTCGTGGCTTGCAGATTCCTGTGGACCAAGTGGCTCGTCACATATCCTCCTCAGATGAGGAGGAGGAGGAGGGGGAGGAGGATGAGGAGGAGAGCGAAAACGAACATCTTGCAGAGGCCCATCAACCAGCGGCAGCAGTACGCGAGAACATTGCTGCCCGGGATGCAAAGAATGCACTCATCTTGGCCAGATTTGCTGAGCCTAGCTAATCAAGCACTTTTGCCTCGCAGCTTCTTATCTGAGCATCGACAATGGCCAAGAACCAGCGATTCCTAGCAATTTGACCACCATACTGACAATTGCAAGTAATCCTAAGCCCTCAATGTAGAAGTCGCATTCGCAAAATGACACACGCCACAACTACAGCTGTAGCCATCACATTTTTTATTTACAGTAATCCTCTGATGGCTTTTTAACATAAAACATCAAATTTCACCCAAGTGACTACCCTTGTGACTATTTGTGCAGTATCTTTCTCTTACGCATGCTCCTACGTGGTGCTTCCCCTGTGGCTTCAGCAGATGTGGAGGCCCCTTGCTCACTTTCTTGCTGCTCCTGTCTCGACACCTTTGGCGGGCGTCCTCTGGGGTTGCAAACCTGTGAGGGCTCACCAACAGTCTGCTGCTATGAGCGTTTGGAGAGGAGCCCCCACTTCCTTGATGTCAGCCACCAACCTCCCTCTCATGGGTCAGGTCCCCCTCAGTGCTTGCAAGAGCACCTTGCTGCACATCAGGGGGGCCATGGGGACCCGTATTTGCACTGGCAGTCCTACTCAGAAGGACTTCCATGAAGGTCTGGTTTCTCTGTTCATTAGATGACCATCGCTCCTCCAGAGATGTCATTCTATTCAGAGCACTCACCACATTTTCTGCACTCTGGCGACTTATCACCTCCATGGAGGTTGCCATCCTTTCCATGGTGATGTATTCATGCACCAATGACTCCACAAAGGCTCTGCTCATGTTCGGAATGGACTCCTCCATTCGCTCCACACTCGCAGCGACCCTGGAGACAAAACCTGCCAGAGACTCTTATGGATGGACCCAGAGGCAAAGGGTCGACATGCAGCTGAGCCGAGCTGGCAGAGTCCTGCGCCCTCCGACTAGGACTCTCCACTGCTGTCCCTGTCTCCACAATCTGCTGATGCTCACTTGTGAGCTGTGATACACCAGGTGACAACACTACTCTATCTCGCGATGTTCCTTCCGAGGTGTGAGTGTCTGTGCTGGTGCTGGGTGCAGTTAATTCTGCTGACGCTGCGCCCTCAGAGGTTGCAGCTTCCTCTGAGGATTCTTGAGGCTCACGCTCTTCCTCCTGTATAGTGGAGACAATTGCTTGCGATGGTCCTGTGGGGGAGTAAAGGAAAGAGTCAGAGATGTGAGGCCAAGGTTACATGCACATTGCATATTGCAGATGATCATAAGTCCATCTGTTAGAGCTTCAGAATCATTATCAGTGACTCATGCAATGTCATTGAGAGAGATGGAAAACTATTCTGTCACCAGCTTGCTGTGATGCGCCCGTCTGTCCATCCCCCACTTGGGAATCTTCCTCCACTCCCACGATCTCCAGGACCGCCTCTTCCCAGGTGGTGAGCTGGGCTACTGAGGGTGGCCCTCCGCCTGTCTTTGCTCTTTCCCTCTTATTATGAGCTCCCTTTTCCTGCAATGAGGGAGACAAGTGGAGTTTGAGTGAGAATGAAGGAGTGAGTGTAGAGAATCCATAGCATAGATGCTTAGAAGGAGACAAAGATGGAGTGAGGTGGCAAGACCAAGGGCCCTCCCTGTGTGTTGTAAGTTGTAATTGCATCACAGTGATAGGGAGTGTGAGGGCTGCATAGTCAAATAGTTAAGTGAATGTGACCATAGAGAGAGAGAGGGAATGGGTAAGGGTGCATGGATGTCAGTGTCAAGTGGGATGTGGAGGAAGAGATTGCTAAAGCTGAGTGCTGGTGAGGAGAGGCAATGGGGATCAGATTGAGGGTGATGGGAAATTCATACTCACTTTTCCAGTGCGCAGGTCATGAAACCTCTTCCTGCACTGAAGCCAGGTTCTGCGGGTTATTGACAAAGAGTTGACTTCCTCTGCCACCTGGATCCACACAGCCTTGGTTTGCTGGGGAGGCTTCTTCCTCCCTGAAGAAGGGAAGAGCGCCTCTTTATTTGCTCTTGCTCCCTCTATTAAAGCCTGCAGGGCAACATCATCAAAGCGGGGTGCAGACCTAGGTCTCTGGCTGGCCATTCTTCCTGCAGGTGCCTCTAACATGCAAGGGCAAAAGCTTGGCAGTCTGCAGAAGAAGCAAGGCTTGTTGCAGACCCTAAATGCAGCAGCAATGATGACATCATCGGAGACTGGAAAAACTCATTGGCCATGGGTTCCCACATGTTGGAACTCAATTGGCCAATTAAGTTAAAATGGCATCATTTTCCCACATTGATTTAGAATTGGGTGGCTAACACGAAATGCGGATTACACGACCCCAGCCCGCCCCAGTATCAAAATCCAGCCCTAAGTGTCCATTTCTACCAGGGGCTACAGGGGAGGCCCACATTAAAAATATATATTCTGGGATGGCTCTTTCCTTATAATAAGGCCACTGTTCTTTATTGGCCCTGCTTTACCTTGGCCATTTTTTGAAAGGGACATATGAGTCCCAAAGCATTTAAATCAGGAACAAAAATGGTTGGAATTTAATGGGAGGCTAGAAGCTGTTCAATGGCTGCTGGCACCCTTTAATGTGGCCCCAACCTCTGTGGCAATCTCATGCATGGCAACCATCAGCTTTTCAATCCAAGTATCAGCTTGCCAGCATTGGATAAGCAAAATCAACAATTTGCACTGGGATTGTTGGTTTTCAATATGAACCAATCAAATCACTTGGAAGAAACAACTGCAGGCTGTCGAAACCATTTTTTTTCTCCCACTGTTGATTGTACATAAACTTGGGGTAGTAACTATTTAAGATGAGCTGATGGTTTCTGTGAATTACAGTTAATTTTTTTTTGATTTACTGCATGTCCCCAAAGAAGATGTATATAAAAAATATGCATTAAAAAAAAAATTGTTCTCAGGATGTGGGAGATGCTGGCAAAGCCATATTTATTAACCAGAGGGGCGGCACAGCAGCATACATTCAGGAGGGAGTGGCCCTGGGAGTCTTCAACATTGACTCTGTACCCCATGAAGTCTCATGGCATCAGGTCAAGCATGGGCAAGGAAACCTCCTACTGGTTACCACCTACCGCCCTTCCTCAGCTGATGAATCAGTACTCCTCAGTGTTGAACACCACTTGGAAGAAGCACTGAGGGTAGCAAGGGCACAGAATGTACTCTGGTGGGGGACTACAATGTCCATCACCAAGAGTGGCTCAGTAGCACCACTACTGATCGAGCTAGCTGAGCCCTGAATGACATAGCTGCCAGGCTGGGCCTGTGACAGGTGGTCACAGAACCACCACGAAGGAAAAACCTACTTGATCTCCTCCTCACCAATCTACCTGTCGCAGAAGCATCTACCCATGACAGTATTGGTAAGAGTGACCACCGCACAGTCCTTGTGGAGACGAAGTTCCATCTTCACACTGAGGACACCCTCCATCATGTTGTGTGGCACTACCACCATACTAAATGGGATAGATTCAGAACAGATCTAGCAACTCAAAATTGGGCATCCATGAGGCACGGTGGGCCATCAGCAGCAGCAAAATTGTATGCCACTACAATCTGTATCCTCATGCCCAGCATATCCCTCACTCTACCATTACCATCAAGCCAGGGGACCAACCCTGGTTCAATAAGGAGTGTAGAAGAGCATGCCAGGAGCAGCACCAGGTGTACCTAAAAATGAGGTGCCAACCTGGTGAAGCTACAACACAGGACTACATGCTGAACAGCAGAAGCAGCATGCTATATCAGAGCTAAGCGATCCCACTACCAACGGATCAGGTCAAGACTTGTGCTCCAGAACTAGCCGCACCTTTAGCCAAGCTGTTCCAGTACAGCTACAACACTGGCATCTGCCTGACAAAGTGGAAAATAGCCCAGGTATGTCCTGTCCACAAATAGCAGGACAAATCCAATCTGGCCAATTACCTCCCCATCAGCCTACTCCCAATCATCAGCAAAGTGATGGAATGTGTAATTGACAGTGCTATCAAGCAGCACTGACTCACCAATAACCTGCTCACCGATGCTTAGTTTGGGTTCCGCCAGGACCACTCAGCTCCAGACCTCATTTCAGCCTTGGTCCAAACATGGACAAAAGAGCTGAATTCTAGACATGAGCTGAGAGTAACTACCCTTGACATCAAGGCAGCATTTGACTGAGTGTAGCATCAAGGAGCCCTCGTAAAATTGAAGTCAATGGGTATCAGGCGGAAAACTCTCCAGTGGCTGGAGTCATACAAAGCACTAAAGAAGATGGTTGTGATTGTTGGAGGCCAATTATTGCTGCAGGAGTTCCTCAGGGCAGTGTCCTAGGCCCAACCATTTTCAGCTGCTTCATCAATGACCTTCCCTCCATCATAAAGTCAGAAGTGGGGATGTTCGCTGATGATTGCACAGTGTTCAGCTCCATTGGCAATTCCTCAGATAATGAAGTAGTCCGTGCCCGCATGCAGCAAGATCTGGACAACATTCAAGCCTGGTCTAATAAGTGGGAAGTAGCATTTGTGCCACACAAGTGCCAGGCAATGACTATCTCCAACAGAGAGTCTAGCCTCCGCCCCTTAAAATTCAATGGCATTACTATCACTCAATCCCCCACCATCAACTCCTGGAAGTCACCATTGACCCAAAACTTAACTGGACCAGCCACATAAATACAGTGGCTACAAATGCAGATCAGAGGCTGGGTATTCTGCGGCGAGTGTCTCACCTCCTGACTCCCCAAAGCCTTTCCACCATCTACAAGGCACAAGTCAGGAGTGTGATGGAATAATTTCCATTTGCCTGGATGAGTGCAGCTCCAACAACACTCAAGAAGCTCGACACCATCCAGGATAAAGCAGCCCGCTTGATTGGCACCCCATCCAACACCTCACACATTCACTCCCTCCACCACCAGCGCACCGTGGCTGCAGTGTGTGCCTTCTTCAAGATGTACTGCAGCAACTTGCCAAGGCTTCTTCGAGAGCACCTCCCAAACACGCGACCGCAACCACCTGGAAGGACAAAGACAGTAGGGGCATGGGAACACTACCTCCTGCAAGTTCCCCTCCAAGTCACACACCATCCTAACTTGGAAATATATTGCTGTTCTTACATAGTCGCTGGGTCAAAATCCTGGAACTTCCTACCTAACAGCACTGTGGGAGTACCTTCACAACACGGACTACAGGGGTTCAAGAAGTCAGCTCATCACCACCTTCTCAAGGGCAATTAGAGACGGGCAATAAATGCTGGCCTTACTTGTGTGTATGTGTATGTGAGTCACAGTGCCTGATTATGTTTTGTAACTTAGCTGTTCTCACTTAGCTTACGCCCATGTGTTACCATGTTGTAACTTGGAAGAGAATCCACATCATTCATATTAGAACAGTTTGGTTCCACAGGGAAACATGAGGAGTGACATTAATAACTAGTAAGGGTATAATGTATTATAAAAGCCAGACTGCCTCTAGTCAAGAAGTTCAGCTTCCCATGCCTGTTCCTGCAATCCACATTTTTATCTACTTTACATTTTTAAATGATTGAATGTGTAATTATTTTCATTTCCAGTGTAAGAAAATAAGCTTTTTTAATGGTGTCAAATGAGCAACATAGGCTAGAAATTATTGTCAGTGATAATAACCAATGAACGCTTAATGTAGTCATATGACTTTCTTCGATCCATTACTTTAATGGAGGACATTAACCCATTTATTTTAACATTCTCATATAAAGTTCTATTGTAGTTCCAAAACTACTCTTATATTCAATATTTAAAACATCTGCAACCCTTCCTAGAGAAACTATATTTCACTTGTAAGGTTTCAAAATGCCATAAAATGCACAAAATAAAATGCCAGAATTTCCTCATGGGTTCAGCGGTTGGAGTCGGGAGCTGAGAGGCTGACCAATCTCAGACCGGCGGCGGCGTTCCAGAGCCACGTCACGATGCGGAACGTGATGCGGGCAGGAGGGAGCAGCTGATTGGGTGAGTACGGCCAGGTTAGTTTGACAGTTAAGGTTCATAGTTTGTAAAGTTTAGAAGGTCTTAATTTTTTTTGTGGTTATAGTTTCTAGTGCTAGTAACCAAGGGCCCTTGAGCATATCATTTAATTGGTGGTATTGATTTAAGTTAATTTAAATTAATTAAAAGGTAAGTCATGGCAGGACAGCCTGGCGCCATAGTATGCTCCTCGTGTACTATGTGGGAAATCAGGGACACTTCCTGTGTCCCTGACGACCATGCGTGTGGGAAGTGTATCCAGCTGCAGCTACTGACAGACCGCATTGCGGCGCTGGAGCTGCGAATGGATACATACTGGAGCATTCGAGATGCTGAGGATGTCGTGGATAACACATTTAGGGAGTTGGTCACACCGCAGGTAAAGGCTGCACAGGCAGGAGGAGAATGGGTGACCACCAGGCAGAGTAGTAGGCGCAGGCAGGTAGTGCAGGGGTCCCCTGTAACCATCCCCCTCACAAACAGATATACCGCTTGGATATTGGTGAGGGAGATGGCTTATCAGGGGAAGGCAGCAGCAGCCAGCTTCCTGGCACAGTGGGTGGTTCTGCTGCACAGGACGGGAGGAAAAAGAGTGGGAGAGCTATAGTGATAGGGGATTCTATTGTAAGGGGAATAGATAGGCGTTTCTGCAGCCGCAAACGAGACTCCAGGATGGTATGTTGCCTCCCTGGTGCAAGGGTCAAGGATGTCTCAGAGCGGCTGCAGGGCATTCTGGAGGGGGAGGGTGAACAGCCAGTTGTCGTGGTGCATATAGGTACCAAGGATATAGGTAAAAAACAGGATGAGGTCCTAAAAGCTGAATATAGGGAGTTAGGAGGTAAATTAAAAAATAGGACCTCAAAGGTAGTAATCTCAGGATTGCTACCAGTGCCATGTGCTAGTCAGAGTAGAAATAGAAGGATAGTTCAGATGAATACGTGGCTAGAGGAATGGTGCAAGGGGGAAGGATTCAAATTCCTGGGACATTGGAAACGGTTCTGGGGGAGGTGGGACCAGTACAAAATGGACGGTTTGCACCTGGGCAGGTACGGGACCGATGTCCTAGGGGGAGTATTTGCTAGTGCTCTGGGGGAGGGTTTAAACTAAAATGGCAGGGGGTTGGGAACCTGAGCAGGGAGACAGAGGAAAGGGAAACAAGGATAGAAGCAAGACAGGAAGCAGAAAAACAAAGGTGGCAGTCAGAGAAAGTTTAAATCAAACATGGCCACAGTAAATAATAATTCAAAAAGGTCTAAGAGTGTTAAAAAAACAAGCCTGAAGGCTTTGTGTCTTAATGCGAGGAGCATTCATAATAAGGTGGATGAATTAGCTGCGCAAATAGAGGTAAACGGATATGATATGATTGGGATTACGGAAACATGGCTCCAGGGTGACCAAGGCTGGGAACTCAACATCCAGGGGTATTCAATATTCAGGAAAGATAGGCAAAAAGGAAAAGGAGGTGGGGTAGCATTGCTGGTTAAAGAGGGGATTAACACAATTGTAAGGAAGGATATTAGCTCTGATGATGTGGAGCCTGTATGGGTAGAATGGAGAAATACCAAGGGGCAGAAAACGTTAGTGGGAATGGTATACAGACCCCCAAACAGCAATGCGGAGGTTGGGGATGGCATTAAATGGGAAATTAGAGACGCGTGCAATAAGGGCACAGCAGTTATCATAGGTGACTTTAATTTACACATAGATTGGGCTAACCAAATTAGTAACAATACTGTGGAGGAGGAATTCCTGGAGTGTATATGGGCTGGTTTCCTGGACCAATACGTCGAGGAACCAACTAGAGATCAGGCCATCTTAGACTGGGTATTATGCAATGAGAAAGGATTAATTAACAATCTTGTTGTGTGAGGCCCCTTGGGTCGGAGCGATCATAATATGATAGAATTCTTCATTAAGATGGAGAGTGAGGTAGTTGACTCAGAGACTAGGGTCCTGAATTTAAATAAAGGAAACTATGATGATATGAGGCGCGAGTTGGGTAGGATTGATTGGGGAAAGTCACTCAAAGGGTTGACGGTGGATAGGCAATGGCAAACACTCAAAGATCGCATGGATGAACTACAGAATTTGTTCATCCCTGTTTGGCATAAAAATAAAACAAAAAAGGTGACTCAACTGTGGCTAACAAGGGAAATTAGGGATAGCATAAGATCCAAGGAAAAGACATATAAATTGGGCAGGAAAAGCAGTAAACCTGAGCATTGGGAGCAGTTTATGATTCAGCAAAGGAGAACAAAGGGATTAATTAAGAGGGGGGAAATAGAGTAAGAGAGTAAGCTTGCAGGGAACATAAAAACTGACTGTAAAAGCTTTTAAAGATATGTGAAGAGAAAAAGATTGGTAAAGTCAAGCGTAGGTCCCTTACAGTCAGAATCAGGGGAATTTATAATGGGGAACAAAGAAATGGCAGACCAACTAAATACATACTTAGGTTCTGTCTTCACAAAAGAGGACACAAGTAACCTCCCAGAGATGTCGGGGAACATAGGGTCAAATGAGAGGGAGAAATTGAAAGAAATCAGTATTTGTAGGGAAATGGTGTTAGGGAAATTGACAGGATTGAAGGCCGATAAATCCCCAGGACCTGATAATCTACATCCTAGGGTACTTAAGGAAGTGACCCTAGAAATAGTAGATGCATTACTGGTCATCTTCCAAAATTCGATAGACTCTGGAACAGTTCCCATGGATTGGAGCATAGCCAATGTTACCCCTCTATTCAAAAAAGGTGGTAGAGAGAAAATGGGGAATTATAGACCGGTAAGCCTGACATCGGTAGTGGGGAAAATGCTAGAGTCCATTATAAAAGATGCAATAGCAGAACACTTGGAAAACAGTGACAGGATCAGACAAAGTCAACATGGATTTACAAAAGGTAAATCGTGCTTGACTAATCTACTGGAATTTTTTGAGGATGTAACTGGTAAAATAGATAAGGAAGAACCAGTGGATGTGGTGTATTTGGACTTTCAGAAGGCTTTCGATAAGGTCCCGCATAAGAGATTAGCATGTAAAGTTAAGACACATGGGATTGGGGGCAAGGTATTGACTTGGATAGAGAACTGGTTGGCAGACAGGAAGCAAAGAGTTGGAATAAATGAGTCTTTTTCCGAGTGGCAGGCAGTGACTAGTGGGGTACCGCAGGGATCGGTCCTAGGATCCCAGCTATTCACAATATATATTAATGATCTAGACGAGGGAACTAGATGTAATATCGCCAAGTATGCAGACGACACAAAGCTGGGTAGGTGTGGGTACTGTGAGGAGGATGCCGAGAAACTCCAGTATGATTTGGACAGGTTGGGTGATTGAGCAGAAGCATGGCAGATGCAGTATAATGTGGATAAATGTGAGGTTATCCACTTTGGTGGCAAAAACAGGAAGGCAGATTATTATCTGAACGGCAATAGATTGGGAGAAGGGGAAGTGCAATGAAACCTGGGTGTCCTTGTGCACCAGTCCGCTGAAGGTAAGCATGCAGGTAGAGCAGGCGGGTAAGAAGGCAAATAGTATGTTGGCCTTCGTAGCGAGAGGGTTCGAGTACAGGAACAAGGATGTCTTGCTGCAGTTGTACAGGGCCTTGGTGAGACCACACCTTGAGTATTGTGTGCAGTTTTGGTCACCTTATCTGAGGAAGGATGTTCTTGCCATGGAGGGAGTGCAGCGAAGATTCACCAGACTGATACCTGGGATGGCAGGAATTACGTACGAGGCGAGATTGGGTCGATTGGGCTTATACTCACTGGAGTTTAGAAGAATGAGAGGGGCTCTCATTGAAACTTATAAAATTCTGACAGGACTAGACAGACTAGATGCAGGAAGGATGTTCCCGATGGCCGGGGAGTCCAGAACCAGGGGTCACACACAGTCTAAGGATAAGGGGTAAGCTATTTAGGACAGAGATGAGGAGGAATTTTTTCACCCAGAGAGTGGTGAACCTGTGGAATTCTCTACCACAGAAGGCAGTAGAGGCCAATTCATTAAATATATTCAAGAAGGAGTTAGATATATTTCTTAAGGCTAAAGGGATCAAGGGATATGGGGAGAAGGCAGGAACAGGGTACTGAAATTGGATGATCAGCCATGGTCACATTGAATGGCGGAGCAGGCTCAAGGGGCCGAATGGCCTACTCCTGCTCCTATCTTCTATGTTTCTATGTTCTGCTGGGCAGCCAGATGCATAAAGGGGCTTTCTGACGGTTTTCTGCCAAAGTTATAGTGGCTGAACGGGAGAAAGTAAAGTACTTCTGGTGGGCATGCCCATAGAATATAAAATTCACACCTTCGTCATGTCCTCTGTCAGTATTTTCTAAATTCGCCACTACTACAAACTGTGCTTTTGTGTACTTTAGCTTTTTTTCCCTACAATAAAATTGATCAAATGTTGAAATTATCACCCCGCAAGGTCCCACTGTGCATTCGGCACAAACCCTCATCTTCACATTCATAAGGCCAAGATATTCAGGATTGTTTTTCAGTTATCAGCTTTTCTGGGGCTTTGCCAGCTTTTATAAAACTATTAGTCAGCTTTTGTTAGTATGCACTCCCAACATGTCTTGCTTTAAACAACAGGGCGCCACAAAAATAACTAACTTCATACTACTGGGTGAGGTCAGCTCAGTGGAGAACAGGTGCATGTAGTGACTGAGAAGTAATGGTCCTGCACTGGGATGGCCTTATCGGCCCTATATTGGCCTGGAGTCAAGTTGGAGCACAGTGCCTGTGAGTTTCTCTCACCCATAAGGCCTATCTGATAATCATACTGTACATATTTATTAAAGTTTACAATGACTATGAATGGATGAATATGCATTTATATGCACCTGATCACTCCTTAGGCATACCAAAGTACTTTACAAACAATGGATTACTTTTGAAGTACGGTCATTGTTGTAGTATTTACCAGGCAAACATGGCAGCCATTTTGCACACACCGAAATCCACAAACTGCAAATGAATGAACGGCCAATTCACCTGTTTTTGGTGGTGTTAGTCAATGAAGGAATGTTGATCAATACAGGGAGAACTTCCTGCTCTTCTTCAAAAAGTGCAATCTGATCTTTTACATCTACATGACTGTGATGAAATATTCATCATCATCACTGCCTGTGACTGAGATCGGTTTCAGTGCCATTTCCCTTCCCCCAGACCTCATTGTATTGTGTACTGGAATGTGCTGTATTGTATACTGGAATGTGCTGGAATGTGCTGTGTGTAGGGCTCCGCCCATACCTGGCCCCGTTTGTAGGCTGGCTCAGTCTGGCCTCAGCCTCCAGAAGGAAGACATCCCTCTCGCTTACGTGTTACGTTCTAAGTTAATAAAAGCCTTGTTTTGTTCTGCTAACTTCGAGTCTCGGAATTATTGAGGCACATCAATTTTATTAACTTATTTTTCAACACTATGGATCAACTCCTGAAACCCAAACGTTTGGATTTGGATCAACATGCTCCGGACGCATCAGCACGCTTCGGACACTGGTTTGAGTGTATGGAATTCTTCCTGGACAATTCCGCAGCCGTCAAAGACGCTACGGACGCTGCGAGGATGAGACTCGGAATTCTGCGGAATTGGGTAAGCCACCGGGTTTACCCCCTCATCCAAGACGCCGAGACGTACCTGGCCGCCTGCGACATCTTAAAGGCGCATTACCAGCAGCCTACGAATGAGGTGTATGCTGGGCACCTGCTCGCTACCCGCGCACAGCGACCTGGGGAATCGGTGGAGGAGTTCCTAAGCACCCTGAAAATGCTTGGCAAAGACTGCAAGTGCCGAGATGTAAAAGCCGCAGTGTACACTGACGAGCTTGTTCGCGATGCCTTCATCACAGGCCTCAGCTCCACTTACATCTGGCAAAGACTGCTGGAAAAAACGGGGTTGGACCTGAAACAGGCTGCGGACACCGCGCGATCCCTGGATGTGGCCCAGAGAAACTCGGACGCCTACTCTTCAGCCCGCGCCGTCCACGCCGCCACGTGTGCACCGAGGGCGCCGCCATCTTGGAAGGCATCTTCCCTGCCCGACAGCCCGACACCGGCTGGGCCCCGCTCTCCCCCCAGAAGCCCTACGACAGCCGCGACGCATCAGGGACCCAACTGCTACTTCTGCGGGCAGCCAAAGCACACCAGAAACCTGTGCCCGGCGAAAGGCACCACCTGCTTTAAGTGCGGTAAGAAGGGGCACTTCGGGAAGGTGTGCAGAGGGAACCCCGCCGGAAAACCAACCACCGGAAAACCCGCCACCGCCGCGTGTGCGCCGTGGGAGCGGCCATCTTGGACGCCATCTTGTATTGATCAGGGCCCTACAGTGGCATCGGTCACAGTGGACCAGACCAGGCTGCACCCGCTATCCAGATCAATGGTGGACATCGAGGTAAACGGGTGCCGGGTTAAATGCTTAATTGACAGTGGAAGCACGGAGAGCTTTATCCACCCAGAACTGGCACAACAACTCTCCCTAAAGGTGGTCCCTACTCAGGGTACCATCTCTATGGCTGACAAAACCCAGACATCGACCATTCTGGGTTACTGCACGGTACAATTGTGCGTTAACGGAACTGTATATGATCATTTTAAAGTATTAATCATGAAGAACCTATGTGCGAGCGTGATCTTGGGCCTGGATTTCCAGTGCAACCACCAAAGCATCACGCTTAAGTACGGTGGGTCCCAGCCGCCCCTCACAGTGTGCGGTCTGGCTACCCTGAAGGTAAAGCCGCCTTTGCTATTCGCGAACCTTACCCCTAACTGCCGGCCAATAGCGACCAAAAGCAGGAGGTACAGCTGGGAGGACAGGCGGTTTATCGCGACCGAGGTAGACAGGCTCCTGAAAGAGCGCATTATTGAACGCAGCAACAGCCCGTGGCGCGCCCAAGTGGTAGTGGTAAGGGGTAGCGAGAAGAAACGGATGGTGATCGACTATAGTCAAACGATCAACAGGTACACCCTACTAGACGCCTACCCGCTACCCCGCATATCAGAAATGGTGAACCAAATCGCCCAATACCGGGTGTTCTCCACCATCGACCTCAAGTCAGCGTACCACCAGCTCCCTATCAGACCAGAGGACCGCCCGTACACCGCCTTCGAGGCGAACGGACGCCTCTACCAATTCCTCAGAGTCCCCTTTGGGGTGACGAATGGGGTCTCGGTCTTCCAGAGGGAGATGGACCGCATGGTCGATGACCACCACTTGCAGGCAACCTTCCCCTACCTCGACAACGTCACCATCTGCGGCCACAATCAGCAGGATCACGACTCGAACCTCGAGAGGTTCCTGGAAACCGCATAAAAACTCAACCTCACCTACAACGAGGACAAGTGCGTTTACAACACCACGCGCCTCTGCATACTAGGCAGCGTGGTGGAGAATGGGGAAATCGGACCAGACCCCGACCAATTGCGCCCCCTACGGGAGCTGCCCCTGCCCAACACTCCCAAAGCCCTGAAAAGGTGCCTGGGGTTATTTTCTTATTATTCCCAATGGGTCCCCAACTACTCCGACAAAGCCCGCCCCCTCTTGAAAGCATCCTCTTTCCCGCTCTCTGCTGAGGCCCACGCCGCCTTCAAAAGCATTAAGCAGGATATTGAGCGGGCCACGCTACAGGCAGTGGACGAGAACACTCCATTTCAAGTGGAAAGTGATGCGTCTGACTTCGCCTTGGCGGCCACCCTCAACCAGGCGGGGCGGCCCGTAGCTTTCTTCTCGAGGACCCTCCAAGGGCCCGAGATCAGACACTCCTCCGTGGAAAAGGAGGCCCAAGCCATCGTGGAGGCAGTGCGCCACTGGCGCCACTACCTAGCCGGCAAACGCTTCACCCTACTTACCGACCAGCGGTCGGTAGCGTTCATGTTCAATAATAAACAGAGGGGGAAGATTAAAAATGATAAGATTCTTAGGTGGCGGATCGAGCTCTCCACCTTCGAGTACGACCTCATTTACCGGCCAGGGGCCCTTAACGAATCCCCTGACGCCCTCTCACGAGGGATGTGTGCCAGCGCCACCGGGGATCGGCTACAGACCCTCCACAACGACCTCTGCCACCCAGGGGTCATGCGGCTGTTCCACTTCATAAAGTCCCGTAACTTACCCTACTCAATTGAGGAAGTTCGGTCCCTGACCAGGAACTGCCGCACTTGTGCTGAGTGCAAGCCTCGGTTCTACCGCCCAGATAGAGCCCACTTAATCAAAGCTACACGGCCCTTTGAGCGGCTCAGCTTAGATTTCAAGGGCCCCCTCCCGTCCGTCGACCGCAATGTTTACTTCCTGAACATTGTGGATGAATACTCCCGGTTGCCATTCGCCTTCCCCTGCCCAGACATGACCAGCGTCACGGTCATTAAATGCCTCAACAGCCTGTTCTGCCTGTTCGGTATGCCGAGCTACATCCATACGGATAGGGGGGCGTCCTTCATGAGTGAAGAGCTACGCCAGTACATGCTGTCCAGGGGGGTCGCCACGAGCCGTACCACCAGCTACAACCCCCGGGGTAACGGCCAAGTGGAGCGAGAGAACGGGACAGTATGGAAAGCAGTCACTCTAGCTCTAAGGACCAAGGGCCTCCCTATCTCCCGCTGGCAGGAAGTCCTCTCGGATGTGCTACATTCGATACGGTCGCTATTGTGTACGGCCACTAATGCCACGCCTCATGAACGAATGTTTGTCTTTCCCCGGAAATCCACCTCAGGCGTATCCATGCCGTCGTGGCTGTCCACCCCAGGCCCGGTACTCGTGCGAAGGCATGTGAGGGGCCACAAGACGGACCCTCTCGTGGAGCCAGTACACCTACTCCACGCCAACCCCCAATACGCATATGTCCGGCACGCCAACGGAAGGGAGGACACCGTGTCCATAAAAGACGTCGCCCCAGCCGGCATCGACAACAACCACGGCAATAGCGGCAACGACGATCACAGCAACTCTTACCCACCCACTACTCTTTCATCACCCCCGGAAGAACACCGACCAACGGCACCCCCACCAACTACCCCTTCAACAACCCTGGCGGCACCCCCGGCAGAGACCCAGGAGGCTACCGGGGACACCCAGCCGACACCTGCGGCACCGCAACAGCCACGTCGGTCGCAGAGGACTATCAAACCCCCGAACAGACTAAATCTATAGAAGGGGTGAATGTGATGAAATATTCATCATCATCACTGCCTGTGACTGAGATCGGTTTCAGTGCCATTTCCCTTCCCCCAGACCTCATTGTATTGTGTACTGGAATGTGCTGTATTGTATACTGGAATGTGCTGTGTGTAGGGCTCCGCCCATACCTGGCCCCGTTTGTAGGCTGGCTCAGTCTGGCCTCAGCCTCCAGAAGGAAGACATCTCTCTCGCTTACGTGTTACGTTCTAAGTTAATAAAAGCCTTGTTTTGTTCTGCTAACTTCGAGTCTCGGAATTATTGAGGCACATCAATGACAAGCAGATGGGGCCACAGTTTATTGGCTCATTCAAAAGATGGTACAATGCAGCAGTTTCTCAGCACTACACTGAAGTTAGATGTTGAAGTCTATAGTGGAGTTTGACTTTCTGATTCAGAGATGAGAGTGCTACCACCTAAGCCAAACTGACATGAGAAGCTGAAACACAAAACAATATGGTACACTTTCGCCAATGCTATTGTGGGGAGCAGTATTTTAGATTGGCTTTGCACTAGTGAGAGAGCCATGAAGAATGTATGTTATATCAGAGATTCTGGTGACACCAACATCTCATTCTGAGCTCATTTTAACACTCTCCTTATTTCATAGCCTTTCCAAACCACTCGTTTTTGTTTTTCTCTTAGTACAAATCATGATGAAGATTACTCTGTCATGATACAAGTAATGAGAAGCCCAAGACAAGAACATTATTCTTATCACTACCTGCAGGTGCAAAGTATATTTCTAAATATTATGGGTAGACCGGTTAGCATGTTATACATTGACTCATTCCAAGCACCTGATTGCACATTTACCACTACACACCTTGAACAAGAAGTTGTCTTTTGGGAATAAGCATCTTTGTTTATTGTGATCTGGTAATAATAATATTAATATCTGTCAAAAAGTAGCTGTTATTTGTCAAAAAAATATTTAACAAGACACAGGATCAAAAATTTGGAATTATTTTTATAAATGACATTTACACATCACAAAAGACAGCTGGATGCTCTCTTGCCCCAAATTGTCTCTCTTCTCTTCAGTTTGGTATGGTTTTGTGGGCACAGGCAACCCACTAGTATCTCACCCAAGTGGCTTTCTTTTGTGTCATCTGGATAGGCAGCAAGAATAAAAAATGAGCCAGGGTTCACACTCTTGATTAGCATCCAGTGACTTCACCTGGAAAATACCTATGTGTGGGCATCACAGGATGGGCTTGGTTGTGAATCCACCCAGACTGAATTGTAGGAGTTGGTGGATTAGGACACAGTGGCAGGAGTGTGGGACAGCAGTGATAGGGAAGGCGAGAAGTGATTGTCAGTTGAATGGTGGAAAGGGGTACCAGAGGGAATGAGACTTGGGGCTGGGGCGGGGTGGAGGAGGATTTTCCTGGTCCTGCACCTGGAGCTATCAAGATTCCCTGGGTGCAGAGAATGCAAGAAAATTGGGTGGGAAGGACCATGTGCCCATGAGGGAGCCCACACAATGTTCCTGTACTTGCTGTTCTCAAGTGATCCAATAACTTCAGGCTCAGGACCAGGAAAATCTAACACCTCCCCAAAGTATACTTGGGCCATTGGCTGGAGCAAGTTTCCTGCTGAAGCCTCATACTTCTGTTATTTTTTCAAAAGTCATCCGGTTGTCTTTTTTTAACTCCCACTCCTGCTAATGGGGCTTACTTAATCCTACTCCCAGTGTTTATGTTTCTTTTAGTCCAGTCCTTGCTCTGCCATGTTTGGTTTAACTCCTGCTCCTAGTGTTTGTGATGTTTTCATCTCAGTTCCAGTGCTTGTGTTCTTTTAGCCCCATTCCCGGCATTGGTGATTATTTTCTTTGTCTCAGATCAGGGTGTAACATTTGCATATTGAATTATCATTGGCCCGCAGGCATCTGTAAGGAATACCTATTATATTCACATGTGATCACATGCTGAGTTGTCATTGGCCTACAGGCATCTGTAAGGACTACTATTGGTTGGAAGACCCAGGCTAGGGGTCCTAATGCCAGGCTTTTCCCCAATGGTGCTGCTATGAGTAAGATCAGACCTAATGCTTAATAAAAGAGTTAAACTGTAATACTCCGTTGTCCTGCAAGTTATTATTTTTGTACAAAGTGTGCAAAACAAGACATGGTGTCAGAACAGGGATTGCAAATGGACATCGTTGGAGCTCCCTTGCCTCAAATGAATTGGGAATCTTTGAACTTACTTGGAGAATGGCGCAAGTTCAAGCAACACGTGGAGTTGATGTTCTCGGGTCCGCTGAAAAGCAAAGGGGAGGAAGAAAGATGCAGCTACCTACTCCTGTGGATCGGAGAAAAAGGGAGAGACATTTTTAACACATGGTCTCTCACCGCGGATGAAGCAAAGGTACTGAAAGTTATTTTGACCGTTTTGAATCATATGTGATGCCCAAGACAAATACGATATTCGCTAGGTACAAGTTTCAGGAGAAAGTACAAGGAGCTAGTGAGTCGTTTGAACAGTTCGTGACTGAGTTAAAACTGCTGGTAAAAGACTGTGAATATGCAGATAAAGATGAGATGGTCAGAGACCGCATCGTGTTTGGAATATATTCAGCTAAAGTGAGAGAGAAACTTTTGAATGTTGGGGCCAGGCTAATGCTGGACAAATCTATGGACATAGCTAGATCGCACGAGATAGCCCAAGCACAGTTGAAAACCATAACCAGCGCCACGAGCAGCTCGCATGAACAGACAGTGCACGCAGTTAATAGACACACACCAAAGAACACTGCCCAGAGAGCGTGTTTCAGAACAGAAAGAACAGAGAGAGTTCTAAAAATGAGCGACACAGACATAAAACGCTTCAAAAACTGTGGATATTGTGGAAACAAGATGCATGGAGAAAAGGAGCACTGACCTGCCAAAGGAAGGCAATGTGCTAAATGTGGTAAACAGAACCACTTTGCAGGACTGTTTTTTGAAAAGCAATACACACAGTGAGTGACAGCCAAATGCTAGATAGAGAGCCAAATGCAGAGGAACTGTTTATATAGGAAAACAGGGCACAGAGCTTAGGTTTAAACTAGACACTGGAGCTCAGGTTAATGTAATTCCTCTGAGTGAGTATCACAGCTTGAAGGATGAGTGTGAGCTACAGCCCAGCTCACGCAGACTGACCAGCTATGGGGGTGAGCAGCTCATTGTAAAAGGCACATGTGTGATGAAATGCAAGTACAAAGAAAGCGACATTATGTTGGACTTTTACATTGTTGACACTCGAGCACCTCCAGCGCTAGGTCTAAAGGCATGTTTAGACATGGACCTCGTCAAGCTAGTGCTATCATTGACAGCACCAGTTGAGAAGCAGACAGTCATGGAGGAGTTTGCTGATGTTTTCAAAGGAATCAGACTATTCCCAGGTGAATGCACTATTCACCTTGACCCAGCAGCAACCCCTGTGGTTTGCCCACCGAGAAGGATACCCCTTGCTCTACATAGTCGCCTGAAGGAGGAGCTGCAGAGCATGGAGAATACAGAAATCATCGTCCAGGAAACAGAACCAACAGAGTGGGTCAACGCGTTAGTAGTGGTTGAGAAACCACGTACAGGTAAGCTCAGAGTCTGTCTCGACGCCAGAGATTTGAACAAGGCTACCAAACGCCCTCACTACCCTCTACCAATGCTAGACGACATCACATCCAAGCTAGTGGGAGCATGTTACTTCAGTGTAATGGACGCACGATCAGGATACTGGACTATCAAGCTCACGGAAGAGTCATCTAAGCTAACAACGTTCTACACACCATTTGGATGCTACCGATTTCTGCGTTTACCATTTGGTCTTATCTCAGCTCAGGATGAATTCCAGCAGAACATCGACGAAACCTATGAAGGCCTTGATGGAGTAGTCGCAATCGTAGACAACATCCTCATCTATGGCAGGAATAGAGAGGAACATGACAGGAACCTCCGTGCGATGCTACAAAGATCACGGGAGAAAGGTATCCGGCTCAACCCCGAGAAAAGCATAATCGGATCCACCGAGATCAGTTATTTCGGGCATCGCCTCTCAACTGATGGCATTAAGCCAGATCCAGAGAAAATCTCCGCCATCAAGAAGATGGAGCCGCCGAAGAATCGCGCAGAGCTAGAGACAGTATTAGGCATGGTTAACTACTTAGCCAAGTTTGCCCCGAGCCTCTCCGAAATGAACGCACCTATGTGTCAGTTGCTCAAACAATCCAATGAGTTCCTGTGGGACAAACAACATGACACAGCATTTCAGAAAATGAAAGACCTAATCACCAGAGAACCAGGACCAGTTCTTGCCTACTTCGACCCCAACAAAGAGCTCAGACTACAAGTGGACGCGTCAAAGTACGAACCAGGCGCAGTATTACTGCAAGAAGGAAAGCCCATCGGCTACCCTTCCAGATCTCTCACAGTGAAATCAACTGTGCTCAAATCGAGAAAGAGCTATATGCAATTCTGTTTGGATGTAAGCGTTTCCACCAGTACGTCTATGGCCGACAAGTCATTGTGGAATCCGACCACAAGCCCCTCGAGTCAATCATGAGGAAACCACTAGCCGCAGCCCCACCAAGGCTACAGAGAATGATCCTTCAGCTACAGAAGTATGACTTCACAATCATTCACCGTCCAGGCAAAGACATTCCTGTCGCAGACACGCTCTCCAGAAAGTCTCTTAGCTACCAGGACAGCAGCCTCAGTGAAGGCATGGATGTGCAGGTGCACATGGTGTACAACAGCTTACCTGTGAGTGACTCAAAACTGAAGGAGATCCGAGCAGGAACAGAGAAAGATGCACAACTCACACTGCTGAGTAAAGTCATACATGAAGGATGGCCTGAGGAAAGGAGGAAATGCCCTCAGAGCATATCTGAATTCTGGAACCACAGAGACGAACTGTCACAAATCAACAGAATCATCTTCAAAGGGGAGGAAATCATCATTCCTACCAGTCTCAGAGAAGAGATGTTGACAAAAATTCATGCTGGACATATGAGCATGGAAAAATGCAAACAAAGAGCACATGACATTATGTTTTGGCCCGGAATGTGCAAACACATTGAGGACATTGTCGGAAAATGTTCCATTTGTTTAGAACGCCACCCATCAAATGTCAAAGAGCCCATGATACCTCACCGTATCCCAGACAGGCCCTGGCAGGTCGCGGCAACTGATCTGTTCACATGGAACAACGAGGGCTACATAGTGACTGTTGATTACTACAGCAGATTTTTTGAACTGGACAAACTTCACAGCACCACATCTGCAGCTGTGATCCACAAGCTAAAGGCAGCCTTTGCCAGGCATGGCATGGTAGAGACTTTAGTCTCAGACAATGGCCCCCAATACAAAGCAAAAGAGTTTGAGTCGTTTGCCAAGGCATGGGATTTCACACATGTCACATCAAGCCCACATTACCCTCAAAGTAATGGCCTTGCTGAAAAAACTGTCCAGATTGCAAAAACACTCATGGACAAAGCCAAAGCGGACAAAAGAGACCCCTACATCAGTCTCCTTGAGTACCGCAACACTCCGGTTGACAACTTCAAGTCACCAGCAGAGCTGTTGATGAGCCGCAGACTTCGCTCAATCCTTCCAAGCACCAACCAGCAGCTGCAGCCAGAGGTCGTCAGCTGCAAGCAAGTGCATGCAAAACGTGTACAGAGACAGCAACACCAAAAGAGATACTATGACAGGTCAGCTAGACTACTGCCGCCGCTGCACAATGGAGAATCCGTCAGAATCCAGGAGCATGACTACTGGAAGCCAGCAGTCGTCATCCAGCCAGCTGACACTGAGCGATCGTATCATGTCCGCATCCCAGAAGGACAGGTGTACTGCCGCAATCGCAGGCACCTCCTGAACACCAAGGAACAACACCGTCATTCCGATGAGAGGATCAGTTCAACAGAGTGTGATGAACAGAGCAATACACAAAACACATCGTACTTACCTGAACCTAAACCTGAACCTGAATTGTTGACCGATTCAGGAGCATGCTCAGTTTCATACCACACAAGGTCGGGACGAGAGGTCAAGCCTAGAGTTATCCTTGACTTGTGAACTGTCAAAGGGTGTAGGCGGATCGCTGCCCTAAAAAAAAACTGTACATCGTTATTGAAACATTGAGATGTTTTCAGTGCTGTATTTAAAAATTAAATGCTGAGTTTACTTATATGTTTATGCTACCGAGAACATTATGTAGAAGAAAGGTTTAAAAGTAATGCATAACATTTTTCTTTTAAAAGAAAGGGGATGTAACATTTGCATATTGAATTATCATTGGCCCACAGGCATCTGTAAGGAATACCTATTATATTCACATGTGATCACATGTGCAAAACAAGACACAGGGCTGGGAATTTCCTTGCAGCTGCTTCCACTCCCACATGTAAGGAGGGTTTCTGCGGCCCTTCCAGTGAAGTGAGGGTGGCGGAACAAGAACAGCTCCGGGGAAATTCCTGGCCCAAGTGTTTGTGATTCTTGTAATCCTGTTCCCACACTGGTGTTTTGTTTGTAATGCTCGCTCTTGGTGTCTGTGTTTTTAAAAGCGCTGCTATTTCATTTCAGTCCCATTCCCAATGTTGGTGTGTTTTTCAGTTCTGCCCTGGTATTTTTGCTTCTTCTAGCCTTGCTCCTGCTGTGTTTTTTTTTTAAAACATCCACTCCTGGCATTTGTGTTTCTGTTTTGTTTTTAAGTTTGCACACTCTGAAAATGACCAGACTCCCAAACTCATCACCACCATCTCGCTGCAGCCCCATTGTTTCCTCCACTATTGTTTCCAACCTCCCACAAAACTCCCCAGCCTACCACAGTCCACCAACATATATTCAACATCACATTTCCATAAAAAACTCCAACATGAACCCAACCACTCTGAAAACAACAAGGTTTTCACTTAAACACTATTTCCCAACTTCCAGCCTCATGACATAGTCACGTTCATACACTTGCCAAAATAAATACAAAGTTCGACTCAGCACAGAAAATTCTAAACGTGTTTTATTAAATTATATGTCTACGAACAAAATACTCCATAAAATTAAATCAAATATTCACATTGTCTTAAATTATTTACACAGATTTATTTATATTATGAATTCAGTAAGTAGGGGGCGTATTTCTTTGAAATATTATGTGTAACTGCAATACCTGTCACACCTGTAGGTGGTGCCGTGACAGGGCTGTATGACACAATTGCTGCTATTTCATAATGCGAGTACAGCAATCAGGCTACCGGGTTCCCACGCATCTCTCAAAATGCTGTCTGAAATGTTTTTTCAGATGCCATTTTAGTAACAAATTTCTAATATCCAAAATAAGGGTTTAAATAAAATAAAAACATTAAAAAATAACATATTTCACCACAACATGATTAAATTTACATAGAAACATAGAAGATAGGAGCAGGAGTAGGCCATTCGGCCCTTCGCGCCTGCTTCGCCATTCAACGAGATCATGGCTGATCATCCAATTTCAGTACCCTGTCCTGCCTTCTGACCATATCCCTTGATCCCTTTAGCCTTAAGAAATATATCCAACTCCTTCTTGAATATATTTAATGAACTGGCCTCCACTGCCCTCTGTGGCAGAGAATTCCACAGATTCACCACTCTCTGGGTGAAGAAATTCCTCCTCATTTCAGTCCTAAATGGCTTACCCCTTATCCTTAGACTATGACCCCTGGTTCTGGACTCCCCGGCCATCGGAAACATCCTTCCTGCATCTAGTCTGTCCAGGCTTGACAGAATTTTATAGGTTTCGATGAGATCCCCTCTCAATCTTCTAAACTCCAGTGCGTATAAGCCCAATCGACACAATCTCTCCTCATACGTCATTCCTGCCATCCCACGTATCAGCCTGGTGAATCTTCGCTGCAATCCTTCCATGGCAAGAACGTCCTTCCTCAGATAAGGCGACCAAAACTGCACACAATATTCAAGGTGTGGTTTCACCAAGGCCCGGTACAACTGCAGCAAGACATCCTTGTTCCTGTACTCGAACCCTCTTGCTACGAAGGCCAACATACCATTTGCCTTCTTAACCGCCTGCTGCACCTGCATGCTTACCTTCAGCGACAGGTGCACAAGAACACCCAGGTCTCTTTGCACTTCCCCTTCTCCCAATCTATTGTCATTCAAATAATAATCTGCCTTCCTGTTTTTGCCACCAAAGTGGATAACCTCACAATTATCCACATTATAGTGCATTTGCCATGTTTCTGCCCAATCACGCAACCTGTCCAAATCATACTGGAGTTTCACGACATCCTCCTCACAGCATACCCTCCCACCCAGCTTTGTGTCGTCTGCAAATTTGGAGATACTACATCCAATTCCCTTGTCCAGATCATTAATGTATATTGTGAACAGCTGGGGTCCTAGGACCGATCCTTGCGGTACCCCACTAGTCACTTCCCACCACTCGGAAAACGACCCGTTTATTCCAACTCTCTGCTTTCTATCCGCCAACCAGTTCTCTCTCCAAGTCAATACCTTGCCCCCAATCCCATGTGCCTTAATTTTGCACGCTAATCTCTTATGCGGGACCTTATCGAAAGCCTTCTGAAAGTCCAAATACACCACATCCACTGGTTCTCCCTTATCTATTTTACCAGTTACATCCTCAAAAAATTCCAGTAGATTAGTAAAGCACGATTTACCTTTTGTAAATCCATGTTGACTTTGTCCGATCCTGTCGCTGCTTTCCAAGTGCTCTGCTATTACATCTTTTATAATGGACTCCAGCATTTTCCCCACTACCGATGTCAGGCTTACCGGTCTGTAATTCCCCGCTTTTTCTCTACCACCTTTTTTGAATAGTGGGGTAACATTAGCTACCCTCCAATCCATGGGTACTGTTCCAGAGACTATCGAGTTCTGGAAGATGATCAGCAATGCATCTACTATTTCTAGGGCCACTTCCTTAAGTACCCTGGGATGTAGATTATCAGGCCCTGGGGATTTATCGGCCTTCAGTCCCATCAATTTTCCTAACACCATTTCCCTACAAATACTGATTTCTTTCAGTTCCACCCTTTCATCAGACCCTATGTTCCCCAGCATCTCTGGGAGGTTATTTGTGTCCTCCTTTGTGAAGACAGAACCAAAATATGTATTTAGCTGGTCTGCCATTTCTTTGTTCCCCATTATAAATTCCCCTGATTCTGACTGTAAGGGACCTACGCTTGACTTTACCAATCTTTTTCTCTTCACATATCTATAAAAGCTTTTACAGTCAGTTTTTATGTTCCCTGCAAGCTTACTCTCATATTCTATTTTCCCCTTCTTAATTAATCCCTTTAGCAACAGTCTTGTGATTTATATCTTTAAATGCTTATTTAAAGTTTTTTACTTGAGGGCCTCAGCTTTTACCAAAAGCCTGGGCATGCACTTGACATTTTTGCCCAGAGTTGTGACTCAGCTGAAATTGGATTGTGCAATCTGAGCATGAACAGTGTATCCAATGTTTCAGGATGCTCATTCCCAGCTAGTCAGCTATACTGGTGGCATATTTTAGCAGTTTCTTTTCAAAATGATTCAAATAAAATCTAGAGGACTTTTTTCAAATTGTTTTTAAACAGGAAACAATTGAATGGTGTGTGTGTGTGTGTGTGTGTGTGTGTGTATGTGTTTATGTGCGTGAGGACAAAAACTTTTAATTATACACCTCTTGTAGCTTTTGCTTTGTGTTCTATAAATGGCAGTGAAATATAGGGGGGAAAATTTGGTTGCTTAGCGCCTTCCATTAGCGCCTCCGGGGGCGCTAACGGGGCACTAGGAAGTTAGCTCCCGAGCACAGCGATGTTAGCGCCGCTCGTGAAATTGACCAGACATTTTGCGGCGGGGTTAAACACTAATGCTACAATGTCCTGCGCCCGCAGATTGTGACGTCAGTCGAGCTTGCAGCGTCCTGGACCGGATATGGAGTTGCGCCCCCTGCCTTTCCGCCTGACGCTAGCAACGACAGGTAGAGGGGAACGTTTTGCAGTCGGAAAGGGGCTGGGGGAACACTATTTAAAGGTGGCCGCTTCCTGCCTTTTTTTGTCTGCGACATTTTTGCACCATGCATTCTGAGAGAGACTTCTGGAGAGATTCAACGCTGTGTGAAGGAGTTTTGGGTACTGAGCAGCATTTTGCAGGTTCAATTTGATTTAACCTTCATTTAGATTTAGAAGAAACTATGGCAGCTACACTGAATTGGGGCGTCATCCTGCACCTGCAGAATCGGAGGCAACAGAGACGCAGAGAGAGAGTGGCAAACATGGTCAAAGGGAGGAGGGCCAACAGGCCTCTGCACAGGAGACCTTACCCTCCGAGGGTATTCAGGGAGCAATTCTCATACCTTCATTTGTCTGAGGAGCAGTGTTTGCGCAGGCTGCGCTTCAGCAAGGAGGTTGTCACTGAGCTCTGCCGCTTGCTGCAGCCAGATCTGCAGCCTCAACTGAGGACCAGGACGTCTCTGTCAGTGGCAGTGAAGGCGACAGTGGCTCTGAATTTTTATGCCAGCGGCTCCTTTCAAGCTTCTACTGGGGACATTGCCAATATCTCCCAGTTCGCTGTCCATTGTTGTATCTGGGTGGTGACAAATGCCCTGTATAAAAGGAGACGCCAGTACATCTCTTTCCCCATGACCCAGGCCAAACAGCATGAACGCGCATGTGGCTTTGCTAGGATAGCGGGCTTCCCCATGATGCATGTAGTGTATGTAACCTGTACCACCTTAAGAGGATACCTTAAGGTGATGGACTACTTTTTGATGGCTCCTGTACATTGTAGTACCGGTGGTGACCACACCGGTATATAAACCCTGTGGAGCAAAGTGTATTCCAGTTCAGCCCTGACCCTCAATTACTAAAGACCTGTTTAATTATTTCTGTAGTCTGTGTCCAGTTATTCAGCATAACTACATTTGGAAACACAGACTCAACAGTGGCGACGAGTCTGATCTTACCTAGCGGCAGTTGCATCAAAGGAAGCTTCACCTCTGAAACGGGCGTCGATCAAGGACATCCACCCTCAACATCCTGCTGGGCACTGCATAGCACGGGAGGTAATCGGGAACCCGGGTTGGTTTCTGGCCACGAAGTCAAACATCAGTGAACATCCCTTCGACGACAGCGGCCGGTAAGCCCGATCGAGCGGCACGGGGGGGGGGGGAAGTCGGCCGAGTTGTCAGTAAGAGAAGGGGAGGGAAACGACGAAAAGGGCGGAGAACACGACCACAGCCGGTGTCAGGGGCCGGACTGCAATCGGGGCAGAGACGCGCAGCAGCCAGAAAAGCGTTTATGTCCACAAGGACCGCGGGAGCGGCGGGGAACAAGAGCAGCAGCGTAGGGGAAAATAAAGGACCGCTGGGAGGCGAGAACGGCAACAGCGCGGTAATCGCCATTTTGAGTCGGCGGGGGAAGAAGACAAGCGCGGGAAAAGCCGCCAAGCGCGGGAAGCCGCCATTTTGAAAAAAATAAAATAAAATAATAATCATATCCGAAGGAAAGGAAACTCAACAAGGATGCCAAAAACGGGTAACATCACTGCTTTTGATAGCGATGTGGAAGATTGGGCCACTTATGTGGAACGCGTTGAAGTTTACTGTACAACGAATGAGGTACCGGAGGATAAGAAAGCACTAACCCTATTAAACTCGATGGGTGCGAAGATGTACGGGTTATTAAGGAACCTTGTAACACCAGATAAACTGGTAGGAAAGAGTTTCGCGGATATTGTTACCATCCTGCAAGAGCATTTAAACCCCACGCCGCTGCTGATAGCGGAACGATTTAAATTCTACAAAAGAATTCAACTTAAAGAGGAAAGCAACGCTGAATTCTTAATCGAACTGCGCAAGTTATCAAAGTACTGTCAGTTCAGTACAGGACTAGCAGACGCACTGAGAGATAAGTTTGTGTGTGGGCTCCTAAGGGAAGGAACCCAGAAGCGACTGCTAGAGGAAAAGGATCTTACGCTGGACAAAGCTTTCAGCATTGCAGCATCGCACGAGGCAGCAGCACGAGGCGCTGCAGAGATACAGCAAAGGCCATTGGAATTCAGCACCAATGAAATGGCATTGGGCGCAGTAAAGTGCTATCATTGCAGAAGGACAACGCATGACCAGAACCAGTGCTGGTTCAAAGATAAAGAATGCAGGCAATGTGGCAAACTTGGTCACATAGCGAGAGTATGCCGGTCAGGAAAGAAGACCAGCAGCAAAAAGTTGCCGCAGGAGAAGTACAAAAAAGTACACAAGGTGACAGAGAACAGTTCGGATGAACAGAAGATGGATTCAGACTCCAGCAGTAAGGAACTGGGTTGTCTAAAAATACATAATGTGGGTAACACAGCAGACCACCAAACTATCTGGGTCATGCTTCGGATAGCAGGAGTCCAAGTGAAGATGGAATTGGACACTGGATCGGCATTGACGGTCATGAATAAGCAAGATTACAAAAGGTTATTCTCGCACATTCCCCTGAGGGATACGGAGATTGTATTGAAAACATACACGGGGCAAATAGTATACCCCATCGGAAAGATAAAAGTAAATGTGGTCTACAATGGTAAAGAAAGTCAGGAAATGGACTTGTATGTGTTACCTGATAGAGGTCCGCCACTACTGGGACGGGAATGGATCCGGAGAATAAATGTGGACTGGCATTCCATACAAGCACTGACTGTAGAGTCCTGTAAAGAGGACGACGTCAAACCTAAACGACTGTCCAAAATATTGGACGGTGCTAAGGAGGTGTTCCAACAGGGACTGGGAACACTGAAAGGAATTACGGCAAACATCAAGGTTGAAGAACATGCAAACCCAAAATTTTTCAAAGCCAGACCGGTACCTTATGCGATACGACCTGCTGTGGAAGCAGAGCTGGAAGGGCTAGAACGTTCAGGAGTACTGTCAAAGGTGGACTGGAGCGAATGGGCCACACCCATTGTTCCTGTCATGAAGTGTTCGTTGAGCAACAAGCCGGGGGAACCTGGGAAGGTTCGCATCTGTGGCGATTTCAAGATCACTGTTAATCCAGTTCTTCACTCGGTGCAATATCTGCTTCCGCGGATTGAAGATATCTTCGCTTCGCTGTCTGGCGGGAAACACTTCACCAAGATAGACCTGGCGCAGGCGTACCTACAGATGGAAGTTGATGAAGCGTCACGCCAGTATCTCACGATCAACACACATAAGGGCAGCACGGTGGCATAGTGGTTAGCACTGTTGCCTCACAGCGCCAGGGACCCGGGTTCAAATCCTGCCTCGGGTGACTGTCTGTGTGGAGTTTGCACATTCTCCCCGTGTTTGCGTGGGTTTTCTCCGGGTGCTCCGGTTTCCTCCCACAGTCCAAAGATGTGCGGGTTAGGTTGATTGGCCATGATAAAAATTGGCCCTTAGTGTTAGGGGGGATTAAATACGCGGGGTTACGGGGATAGGGCTTGGGTGGGATGGCTGTCGGTGTAGGGACCGGGTGTTAGGGTTTGGGTGATCAGCCATGATCTCGTTGAATGGCGGAGCAGGCTCGAAGGGCCGAATGGCCTACTCCTGCTCCTATCTCCTATGTTTCTATGTTTCTATATCGGTATAATAGACTGGTTTTTGGAGTGGCATCGGCTCCAGCGATTTGGCAAAGGGCCATGGAGCAGGTATTGCAGGGAATTCCAGGCACACAATGCTACCTGGACGACATTCTGATTACAGGAGATGATGATAAGGAACACCTCGCGAATTTGGAGCAGGTGCTCACCAGATTGAAAGAATATGGGCTCAGAGTTAATCGCCAGAAATGTGAGTTCTTTCAAAAGCGAATCTCGTACTGCAGCCACGTCATTGACCAGGAGGGGCTCCATAAGTCACCTGACAAGATCGAAGCTGTTGTGAAAGCTCCCGCTCCGGAAAATGTATCCCAGTTGAGGTCGTTCCTTGGGTTGGTTAACTATTACCACAAGTTTCTTCCAAATTTATCCACGGTGTTACACCCGCTGAACACTCTTTTGCAAATGGGAATACCATGGAAGTGGAGCGATGATTGTAAGCGGGCTTTTCAAAAAAGCAAGGCACTGATCACCTCTAAGGAAGTGTTGGCTCACTTTAACCCAACGCTGCCTATTCGCTTAGCTTGTGACGCTTCTCCATATGGTATCGGGGCAGTGCTCTCACATAAGTTTCCAAATGGCTTGGAAAGGCCAGTCACGTTCGCATCCAGATCATTGACCTCCGCAGAGCGCAACTATGCTCAGATAGATAGGGAGGCTCTCAGCCTCGTGTGGGGAGTTAAGAAATTTAACCATTACCTGCAAGGCCAAAAGTTTACGCTGCTGACAGATCACCAGCCGTTGGTTTCCATTTTTAACCCTAAGAAGGGTGTTCCGGTTATGACGGCGCAGAGGCTTCAGAGATGGTCCCTTTTCCTAGGGGCACATCAATATGATATCAAATTCAGAGGTACAAAGCAACATGGTAATGCTGATGGGCTGTCGCGCCTGCCACTACCTACAGCAGAAGAGGCACCGGCAGTTGACCCTGTCGAGATATTTCACTCGACCATCATCGAATGCTTACCAGTCACCAATGCGGGTATTGAGAGAGAGACCCGAAACGACCCGACACTGTCTCGGGTCTACGATTTGACAGTGAAGGGATGGCCAGCACATGGCGACCCACTGTTACCAGCATTCTCAGCCAGATGAGAACAGCTGTCTGTCTGTCAAGGAACATTGATGTATGGAACAAGGGTGATTATTCCTCCTAAATTAAGGGAGAGAGTTCTGAAGGAATTGCATGAAGGTCATCTGGGGGGAGTCAAGATGAAAAGCCTTGCTAGGGCTTATGTGTGGTGGCCAGGTATCGACAAACAAATAGAGGATCTGACTAAAAGCTGCTCAGGGTGCCAAAAAGTTCAAAACGCACCTCCAATTGCACCGCTGCATCCGTGGGAATGGCCTTCAACCCCATGGCAACGTGTGCATATCGACTTTGCAGGTCCATTCATGGATTCCATGTTTTTGATAGCAGTAGACGCACATTCTAAATGGCCAGAAGTGATTAAGATGTCGACCACTACCTCTGAAAAGATGATCGCAGTTCTAAGAACCATATTTGCAAGGAATGGGTTGCCGGAACAAATATGTTCAGACAACGGACCACAGTTCGTGTCAGAAGAATTCCAGAAATTCATGAAAAAGAATGGGGTGAAACACTATACATCTGCCCCATATCATCCGGCTACAAATGGGTTGGCCGAGAGATTTGTACAAACGTTCAAAAAGGCGATAAAGGCCATGAGCGAAGACCATATTCCACTACAACACAAGGTGGACAATTTCCTGATGGCATATCGAAACACCACGCATGCAGTGACAAATCAAAGCCCTGCCATAATGTTCTATAACAGGAGGTTGCGGTCCCAGTTGGATTTATTAAAACCCAATGTGCGTAGGGAAGTCGAAAACAAGCAATTCCAGCACGTAAATAACAAGGCCACTCGGAGTTTCGAAATAGGACAACCAGTGTTGGCCAGGGACTATAGAAATGATAAATGGCAATCCGGAACAATTCGTGCCCGACAAGGACCCTTGATGTACACGGTAGACGTTGGAGAGAACGTAATACGACGTCATGCTGACCAACTTGTGGAATCGAGAACAAGGGTCGACCCCATGTCTACGGCAGAGACACCAGTTGAAGAAGTTATTGAGCCTGTAGCATCTACCTCAGACTCGAACGTACATGATGATGTTCAATCCATAGGAGATCAAATGGATGAGTCACCCCAGCAACGAGAACCAGAGACCCCTGAAAGGCGTTATCCGGCCCGGATCAGGAGGCCTCCTCAGAGACTGACTCTTTGAACAGTTTTGTGTGAAAGTTGTATATATGTTATCCATGTAATGTTTAAATTGGGGTGTACACTGTTAAGCTAAAAGGGGAGGAATTGTAGTGTATGTAACCTGTACCACCTTAAGAGGATACCTTAAGGTGATGGACTACTTTTTGATGGCTCCTGTACATTGTAGTACCGGTGGTGACCACACCGGTATATAAACCCTGTGGAGCAAAGTGTATTCCAGTTCAGCCCTGACCCTCAATTACTAAAGACCTGTTTAATTATTTCTGTAGTCTGTGTCCAGTTATTCAGCATAACTACATTTGGAAACACAGACTCAACAATGCAGGGCGCCATTGACTGCACGCATGTGGCATTGCGGGCACCGCATGAGAATGCAGAGGTATTCCGAAACTGCAAGGGCTACCACTCCTTAAATGTGCAGTTGGTCTGTGACCACACACAGCTCATACTCGCCACCAATGCCCGCTATCCTGGCAGCAGCCACGATGCTTTCATCCTGTGCCAGACTGGTGTGCCAGCCTTTTCCAGGCACCGCATCACCTAAGTGGATGGCTCCTCGGGGACAAGGGTTATCCACTCTGCACCTGGCTGAGGACACCACTCCGTAACCCCAACACCCCTGCCAAGCTGCAGTATAATGAGAGCCATCTCGCCACCAGGAACATAATTGAGCAGACGATCGGCGTGCTGAAGTAACGGTTCTGCTGTCTGGACCAACCAGGAGGAGCCCTGCAGTACTCTCCTGAGCGAGTCTCCCTGTTCATAATTGTGTGCTGCATGCTTCACAACCTCGTAATCCTGAGGACCCAGCCAATGCCCCACCAGGGATTGGTGCACCACCTGAGGAGGAGGAAGAGGAGGAGGAAGAGGAGAAGGAAGAGGAGGAGGAGGATGAGGAGGAGGATGAGGATCAGCAGCAGCACCAACCTGCGAGGGAGGCCCACAATGTTGCCAGTGCAAGGGCCGTCCATACTCAGAAGATGGCTTCTGGCATGGAGAACAACATCATGGAAAGCAACCCGCAACCCCTATTGCCAGCCAAAGCTGGAATGATTCCAAAGACCAAAAATGTAAATTTTGAATAAAAAACGTTTTTATTTAACAAACTCTGTGTGTGTCATTTATTCAGGACAAACAATTAGAAACCAACACAACAAATCATGAACTAACAGAACTCGTTTTCACAAGATGGAGATAAACAGCAAAACAGTAAACAAATGTAATCACACGAACCTCTACCTTTACCATAAACAGTCCCACCATTTCTTTAGGCCTCCTACTGTTTGCCCTTCGAGGGTGATCACCATCTCCTGCGCACTTCCCCCCTTCCCACCCTACTGCTCCTCCATAATGGGGCCCCAGTGGCTGCAGCAAGGCTGGTGGAAGGCTGCTCAATGCTGGATCCAGACACTGCAGATGCCCTTGAAGGACGCCCTCGACCAGCTCTGGGCCTGGAGGGCCCGGCTGCAGACTGCACCAACTCTGCGTGGGCGGCAGCAGTTTGGGCTGGCTGTGTTGCAGGCCATGGCAAGTGCGATGGGGAAGTGTCAGTGGTGGGAGCAGGAATGCTGTCATCCTGAGAGAGGACAGCACCTTCCTACTCGACCGACACACTGGTACTCACACGGGGCAGAACCTCAGCATCCGGAGCAATCTGTTCGAGCACAGATTCCTGGCCTGCTGCAGCACCGTGAGAGCCCTGGGGCAATGTGGCCAACCCGGCGATGATGGCACTAGTCAGTGCTTGCGTGACATCAATCTGAGACTGCATGAGGGCAGTCTGAGACTGGATGGCACCAGCCAGTGACTGAATTGCAGCACTAAGCCATTGCGTTGCGTCGGCCTGTGCTGCAGCAGACTGCTCCACACTCCTAGCCAGTCAATCCATGCTTTCGGGCACCCTTGCCATTGCACCCATGAGCTCAGTGTGCATGCTCAAGGCCTGGCTATTCCTGGCCACGATGGCACAGTCCTCATCTGAGTCCTGTGCAGCAGGACTCGCTTGCCTACTTGCCCTCCGGGGAGCTGGCCTCTGAGCTTCCCTACCCCCATGGCGTTGCTGCAGCCTGCTGGGTCCCGGAGCTTCACCCTCATCAGACCCTACTTTCCTGCTCCCCTCCAGGGGAGTCGTGGTCCTAGTGTCGGAATGGGCTCCCTCGGGAGACGCAGGCGGTGAGGCTCCGGCTTCCTCTTCTTCCTCGCCTGGGGCGTCGCTGCCACTGGTAGGTTGAGGGACAGGCTGGTCAGCTGGTGTTTCACTATCTGAAAGCAGGGGGATACAAGAGTGGCTTTAGCATCAGAACAGGGGGGCAGTAAGGGAGCAAGGACTGGAGACATTAAGTAAGTTGGATTGAAAGTATAAAAGGCTGATGTTGTGAGGGGCAAGTGGAATGAGAGGAGAAAGCTGATGAACATACCATTGCTGTCCCCAAGGGGGTCGACCTCTCCAGGGGCCACGGCACCTATGACCTGGCTGGCAACGATCCTGTGCACATGCGCCTCCAAATTGGTGAGGGTGTGTAGGTCAGCTGATCCTCCTCCTGTGCGTTGCTGCTGCCGCCTGTTATGAGAGAGCTTGGCCTGCAAGAAAAAGGACGGTGTCTGAGTAAATATGCAGCCATGTGCTTGCCTGATGTGCCTCCCGTAGTTGAATTGCCCTTAATGTATGCAGCCATGTGTTTGCCTGATGTGCCTCCAATAGTTGAATAGCCCTTAATGTATGCAGCCATGTGCTTGCCTGATGTGCCTCCCATAGTTGAATAGCCCTTAATGTAAGCAGCCATGTGCTTGCCTGATGTGCCTCACATAGTTGAATAGCCCTTAATGTACACAGCCATGTGCTTGCCTGATGTGCCTCCCATAGTTGAATAGCCGTTAAGGTATGCAAGGTGTGGAATGTGCGTGTGTGTTTTATGAGATGGCCATAGGTCTTGGATGAGAGTTGGGAATTTGGGGTTTTTAAAACCTCTTGGCACAGAGTGAAGTTGAGATGGAGGGATGTAGAGGTATTGAAAAGCAGCCACTCACTCTGACCACCCATTGAACTTCTTATGACATTGGGTGTGGGTCTTTAGCACCAGGCTCCTCGAGGAGACGTGCTGAGCCACCTCCCTCTACTCTTCTGTATTCACGGGGCAATGGCCTCCTGCCACTCTGTGGGTAGGGCAGTGCCCGTCGCCGCTCCACAGTGCCAACCAGAGCCACCAAAGCCTGGTCGTTCGGCTCTTTCCCTGGGCCTATCCATTAGTGGTTCCAGCACAATTGCTTTACAGGTCTCTCCAGGCCGAGATTCAAGGCTGCAATGAGCAGGGTGTGGCTGGACAGCAACATGGACCCTACCCTTTAAGAACTGGCCGGCGCCAATCTGTCTGTGTTCCATTGCTAACTGACATCACCTGAGCTTCGGTAGCGCTCTGAGGTAGCGCCTCACTCCTCGCCTTAAGAGAGATGTGTACTGCCTGATTTAGCGCTCAAATCACTTCCAGGGGCGATAGAGGCCAATTTTGCAGTCAGAGGCGATAATTAGCACCAGACGCTAAACTTTGCGCCCAGCCGATAATAGCGCCCCAAACAGGGCGATACCGAATTTTTCCCCCATAGAGTTTTGGCATCATAAAAGTTTACATGTAGATTTTCAATGTTAAATGTTAACATTAGAAAAGTGTGACTCAAAATCATTACACAGAAGATAAGGAGGAGGGGACTTTTAACCCCCAAAAATGGGTGGGTTTGGGTCAGGTGGCATGTAAAAGTGTAAAAGATCTGAAACGTGACCTCAACCCGCCCACTTCAAGTCTTAATGGCGGGGGGGGTGGTGGACGGGACGGGTGGGGGTGTGGGAAACCAACCTGCTCGCGAGAGGAAGGTTGGTCATTAAGTATTATAATGAGGCTAACAGCCTCAGAGTTAAACACCGATTTAAATTCAACCCTGTCCAGCCGGGTTTCCTGGGCCTCAGGAAACCCGTCGGCTATTGGGAGGCGTGGACTGTTGGATCCAGGAGGTAAGTGCCTTTCCACTTACCAGCTGGATCCAGTTTACCTGCTTCACCCACCCCCCGTAATTGGACCCACCCCCCAACCCTTCCAATTTCCCGCACAAGGCCTCTGATCTCCCTCACGAGGCCCTTCCAATCTCCCCTAACACCGACCCTTCCAATCTCACCCAAGGACCTTCCAATCTCCCCCCCCTCTTGTGTACACTGAACAGGTGCTGGGGAAAGAGTCAGGGTAACTGACTGAATGCATTTTTGAAGAGCTGGACGTACTTTGAAAATAGAGAAATATAGCCAGGGCAGGGATTTGGGAAGAGAGTTCCAGACTGCAGAAATGTGTAGAATGAAGGAAGGGGGAAGTGCACAGTAAATCTGATTCAGAATAGCAGAGAGTGTGAGTTGATACACATGGCTGGAGGAGACTGAAGAGATAGAAGAACAAGACCTTGGAGGGTTCAACAATTAAATAAAGGAAACAACACAAGTGCACTGCTGTGTCATTTACCCAACAGTGTAACAAAACATCAGCTCCCAAATCCACTGTTGTAGTAAAGGGTTAAGCAGAACGCAGCTACTGACTGGTATCACAAGTAAATTTGCTTCAGTGTATATTTTGTAATAAATAATAAAATGTTAAAAATGACAACATTGTGAGTACAGTATAGTTATGTGCTTACTGGTAAGAGGAACACAAACAGATCAGTCAAATTCACACCATTGATCAGAACAAACCACCTGTTTATATTCAGATGTGGGGTTTACAGTTTTTAAAGTATGTTTTCAGGTTTTTGTTTGCTAATTTTCTCCCTTGTGCTCCTGGAGGTACCGAAAACCTGCTGGGAGAAAGGTCTCTGCCATTCTATTCACCTGTAAGTCTACACAAAAGATTGTCAGCAGGTTATTTGACTATACGGGTGGGAATTACAGCATAGCCCAATCCCATTCTCAGACTGTGATTCCTGCTGGAGTTGCACACGTCCCCATCAGCAGCGGGAATGCTTGCTGATTTCCCCCTCCCTAACCCAGTGCCGCCTTCACTGCCATCGACAGTGCTGCTCCCCTACTGTCATCCCAGCAGAGACCAGCTAAGTCAGCAAAGACCAGGGATTGAACCTGGAACCTTCTTGGTCCATGTGACTCATCATCTAATATATTAAACCCCCTGAGCCACTGGGGAGCTCACAAACTACAATTTCAGAAACACTGCCACAAAACACATTTTGTGGAAACTCTGTAATCTGAATAATTTTAAGATAACTAGAAAATGTACCAAAATGAAGCATAAATCTTCCAAAGATATGAAATGGGTTCTTCACTTGTAATTCAAGATTATACCACCAAAGTCATACGAACAGTCTGTTCAGTCTCAATGAATTATCATTTCTTCCTTTTTCATTTAAGTTAGAAACATCCACATGAGAATGAGGGAGACTGTTGATTTGAACTCAATCTAAATCAACTGCACTAGTGTAAACAGAGTATAAAATAGTTGTGGAGCAAAGTAAATGTATTTATCTTTATGTGAGCTGCTACCCATAGTGGTTATGTGTTTTCCTGTTTGAATACTATTTTTTGAACATCAACAGGCTACTGTCAGAGACTGCACAGATAACAGATGTCTCATACATTTGTTCCAACTGGTTGCCGAGAGCAAATAAACTGTACTGGGATGCCAATGGTCAAGTAGATTTAATGAAATGATATAGTAATCCTAATTCAGCAAGTTACATAGAAATTACAACATATAAAAACAAACTGCTGGGCCCTGTTGATGTTCATCCTCCCCTGCTTTCATATCCATTTATCCTCTTTTCTTTCAACAACCTTTCGAACCTATTCTTAAATGTTGATGTGGTCTCTACTTCAGTCATCAACTTTGATAGTGCCTCACAACCAATGTTTCCTTTAATTTTTTTTGGGTGCACGGCCCCTTTAAGGTGCTGCGCGGCCCATTCAAAATACTGCGCATGCGTGGTTTTCCCCATTGAAAAGCCGGTGAGCCAGCTGCGTGGGAGGTCCTGTATGTCTTGTTTTGCACACTTTGTACAAAAATAATAAATTGCAGGACAACGGAGTATTACAGTTTAAACTCTTTAATGAAGCATTAGGTCTGATCTGACTCACAGCAGTATAGCACCGTGTGGACAAGATGGAGTCAGGACCCCCTGGGTCTTCCAAACAATAGCAGTCCTTACAGATGCCTGCAGGCCAATGACAACTCAGTATGTGATCACATGTGAATATAATAGGTATTCCTTACAGATGCCTGCGGGCCAATGATAAATCAATATGCAAATGTTACACTGTAAGCATCGGCGCAGGCCCCAAGGATTTTTGTATCGGACATTTTGTATGATTGTTACTGCTGATTGACCAGCAGCCTGTTTGGAGAAGATGGGAGGGGCCCAGGTGTTCATGATGGACAGGAGATTCCAGCCAGGCCTACAAACTGATTACAGGAGAATGTCTGAGCAGACAGAGTTCTCTGGGAAACAATGAGATAGCCCCGAAAGGCGGGAACCGGACAAAGGAGGGCCATTGTAAATTAATGGGAAACCACTTAACCCGGGATCAGGTAAGAAGTGCAGCAAATCATCTGCCATTAACACTAGCACCTAGATGGGATAGCCCCGAAAGGCAGGGAACCAGACAAAGAAGGGCGATTAAAAAGACATCACTGCAATACACAGACCTTAATTAACTTTTAGGGTATAAGAGAAGGCAGCTTTGGCCATTCTCGCTCTCTCTCGCTTTCACGTGCCCTCATCTCTGAACCAAGAACCGAGCACTCCGTCCGAGACAGAGAGAAGAAACCACCACAAGTGACAAGAGCCTCGCCTTGCTCTTCCACTATAGGAACGAACCTCGAAACTGGGACATGGATACTGCTTCGGGGATACGGAACCAGGAAACACGTTCTACACGGGGAAGCAGCGAGCAAGAAAACGGACAATCGGGGTGAGCATTGTCCAATCCCACGCATCCTTAAGACCACCGGTACTGTGTGAGGGGGTGTTGTGTGTCCCAACCAATCCAGAGGGGTTTAGTGGGGAGGTTCTTTGTGTATTATATAGTGTATGTTCTGGGGTTTGTGGGACAAGTCCATGTTATACTCTGTATAGCAACAGTGTGATTTTAGGCATCTTAATACGAGACAGGGGCCTGTTCGACGGGCCAAGTTGTATTGTTGTACTGTTTGTTTTATGCCACCAGGCATTTTACGTACTGGAGGCGTGTGTGTGTGTTAACCTTATTAAACACTGTACGGTTGAGTCCGAAAAGCTTGTCTGTGTTCCAATCCTGTTCACCGTAATTCCTGTCATATAGAACTAAGTAGGGGAGGTGATTCGAACCACCAAGGCAAACTACCTACAGTCCATAGCGCTGCGTAGCTGAATGGGAACATTGCTCACAACCCTCTGTGTAAAAATGTGTCTCCTGCTCTCTGTCCTACATTTAATCCTATATCTATGTCCTCTCATTCTAGACTCCCTAGTCACTGGAAATAATCTGCTTCTATCTATTTTGTCCCATCCTTTCATAATTCAATCACTTTGTAATCTCCTTTGTTCTAATGAAAGCAGCCCCAATTTTTCAAGCCTGTATTTATAAATGTATTTCCTCATACCAGGCAGCATCCGACTGAATCTTTGCTGTGTCCTTTGCATTTCCTCAACATCCTTTCTATATAGAGTGAAGTCCAAAACTGCACATAGTACTCCAACTGTGGTCTTACTAAGGTTTTATGCAGATTCACCAAGTGATGGGTAATTCTGACCATTACAGCATCCTCTTGGCCACAATGCTGAAATAAAAGCCACCACAAAGCAAACTTTCTAATCCAACTTTATGCATCTATCCATCCAATATGACATCAAGAAATCAACTCATCACCCTTATGCATTCTCTTAGTGACTGTCTTGTGTGTGCCTTTGCCTATCCTACTGATGTCACACAGTGCTACCCCAGTGGCTGCAGCTTAGCTGCTGACTTTCAGTGGGGGACACTGCAAATTGCCTTGCTGGTCGACCTTGAGGAACTGGTGGCTGGGAGTGTGAAATCGAGTGATGGTGTTTCTTCTTCTTCTTCACTATCCTCTCCCTCTTCTTGGTCAACCATTGGCTGGGAAGGCTGCATTTCCTGGGTGTGTGAAATGTGGAAGACACAAGTGTGAAGTTGTGGTGAGGGAAGGGCAGGAAAGCAAGAGGTGCATGCGAGGAGGCTAGCATATGAGGATACCAGCATCTTGTATCCTTTCTGTCCCGCCGCTGGCCAAGGGCTCAGCCATGCCCCTGCCAAAAATGGCCCGCACCATCTCCTCCAAGGGGGTGAGGTGAAGCTAGGAATGAGAGGTGTGCCTCGTGATTGGTGCAGATTGTTGGTAGGTGAGTCATTGGGGTGGGGGAAGAGTCGTGCATTGAGCAGTGTGTGAGGTTAGTGATGCAGTTGGTCGGACACGGCTTTTGAATATGTATTCACTGACCTTGACCAGTGGTCTGAGGTCCTGAAGCTTCTTTGGGCACTGGAGTCAGGTGGTGGGGGCAACACTGCTGGCAGTTACGGCCTCGGTGATCTGGTCCCACATCATTCTTTCTGGAGGGCTTCCTGGCTCCTGTGGGTACAGGACCTCTGTTGCTTTGCTGACCACCCTGCACAAAGCTGGAGTGCTGCGTGTAAGACCCTGGGTACCTCTTCCCTGGCTTGTTGAGCCATTTATGTTAGCGCTGAAGTATTTTTCCTATTTTTTGAGGTGCGGAAGCGAATTCATCTTTGAGAGCTGAAGACTCCCATTTGGGAATTTTTTTCAAATGTTAATTTTTTATTTAAAAAAAGGCAGTAGAACTGTACAGACCAAAAACTGCATTTTTTCACTTCATTTTTATTTTTATCAGTTCAGAAGGCATTGCCCTCTTAAGCAAACAACAATGCATTGCCCTTTTAATATCTGTTGGAAGATGCAATGCCTCTTCTGGACACCACATTCGGGACTGATGCCGGGACTAATGCCACCAGGAGGGCATTACACCATGAGTTTAGCACGTACTAAGCAGTAGTCCCCAGCACAAATTTTTCACTCTTACCGATACTACCATTAACGGTCATTAACCTCCGGCCTATGTGGCACCGGCAGCCTTTGTGCCGCACTTGAATTTCTAGGCCCATTTCTTTAAACTTTTTTCTGACGTGCAGCACAAAGAAGAAATTTGCATGTAGACAAGTATAACATAAAACACACGTGAGACATACTTTTTGCATACGTTAAGTTAGATGATATACAGTTTTATAAGCATAAGAAGCATAATACCATGAATATAAATTGTATTATTTTGCCAGATTATTTTGCATATGTAACAAAGTGTGATGTCTTGTGTATGATATCTGCACGTGGTAGAACACCAGTCCAGATTTTCCAATCAGGCATAACGCAGACTGGAAGTGGTCAGTGAGAATCATCGCCACCCAACCCGTAGGACAGAGGCTCCCATGCATATCGCCAGGGTCAGAATCATTTGATGAATGTGGGCAAGCTACCGGCATGGAAAATACTTGTAATTAGGAGTTTGCCTATGATGGACAGGAATTCACATGGCTGCTACAGGATTTGAAGTCCTGCAATAAGTGAGAGCTACGCACAAGGGCACCACTGTAACCAGCTTTACTACAGAAAACTGAGCCAGGCCCCCATTACATCCAAACCCACAAACGCTTCACAGCATACAACATCAAGCAGGAAATCCCTTGCAAGCACCAACTCATGTATATCCATCCCAGGGGATTTAGACAGTGAACCAGAGGGGAGTGTACTGAGTGACAGATACAGCATAAACAGCTGGTGGTGGTAAAGGAGGAAGAACCAGGGCCAGCTTGCATCCTGTCTCGGCCGATGAGCCTGGTAACCTGGACTTTATAGGACCTGCTTTAAAAAAAAAGATGCTTTCTAAGCAACAGGCTTTGGTGCAGTAATTGGGATGTTTCGAAGCAGTATGCTGTAAATGGTGACTCACATGGAGGAATTTTCTAGCCATACGTATGCAGTCTTCCATGACTTATTTGGCAAGACTGATACATGCCCGCATGCAACAAGACCTGGACGACGTTCAGGCTTGGGCTGGTAAGTGGCAGGTAACATTCATGCCACACAAGTGCCAGGCAATGACTATCTCTAACAAGCGAGCGTCTAACCACCACCCCTTGACATTCAACGGCATTACCATCGCTGAATCCCCCACCATCAATATCCTGAGGGTCACCATTAACCAGAAAATTAACTGGACCAGCCACATAAATACTGTAGCAGCAAGAGCAGGTCAGAGGCTAGGTATTCTGCGGCGAGTGTTTCACCTCCTGACTCCCCAAAGCCTTTCCACCATCTACAAGGCACAAGTCAGGAGTGTGATGGAAAACTCTCCACTTGCCTGGATGAGTGCAGCTCCAACAACATTCAAGCAGCTTGACACCATCCAGGACAAAGCAGCCCACTTGATTGGCACCCCATCCACCACCTTAAACATTCAATCCCTCCACCACGGCGTACTGTGGCTGCAGTGTATACCATCTACAAGATGCACTGCAGCAACTCGCCAAGGCTTCTTCGGCAGCACCTCCCAAACCCACAACCTCTTCCACCTAGAAGGACTAGGGCAGCAGGCACATGGGAACACCACCACCTCCAAGTTCCCCTCCAAGTCACACACCATCCTGACTTGGAGTTATCTCGCTGTTCCTTCATCGTCGCCGAGTCAAAATCCTGGAACTCTCTCCTTAACAGCATTGTGGGAGTACCTTCACCACACGGACTGCAGCGGTTCAAGAAGGCAGCTCACCACCACCTTCTCAAGGGCAATTAGGGATGGGCAATAAGTGCTGGCCTTGCCAGCGACACCCACAACCCATCATAAATGAATTTAAAAAATGTGGCAGCTCCAGCGATATCTGCAGCAGGGCCTTCCTATGTCAGTGACCCTAAGGTCAGTTGGTGCTTCTCCCATAGGTATGCAGAATGCAGTCTTGGAGGCCTGGGATTCCAGAGTAGAATGGGCTATCACTTCCAGATTCAACATGCATGGAGATCGCTTAGAAAAAAACAATAAGGCAGGGCTTAATTGATCTCTTTGGTCCATTAGGACTGTTATTATGCTGCAGTGGTTATTGAGGTAGAGCTCAGCAGTGGGGGCATGCCTGGCAATTACACAAATGATGGTGTTATCTTTCAAGGCGGCAATGCATCCAGACCCTCCGATGTCTGTATACAGCAGAAAGCGTGCAAGGCCAGGCTGCCTACACAGTAGAAGTGCTGCAGCCTGCAGGAGATCTATCTCAGGACTCAGCTGCTGGATAGAAGGCCACCTTGACCTGCTTTTAAAAGACACTGCACACACAGCAATCAGACACTTCGCATATTCCTGCCATTGAAGCAACATCTAGAAAAAGGCGAGAGTTATGTGCATATTCATCGCATACTATCACTAGAGGAAGTGTCGTGGAAACAAACAATGGGCTATCACACACATATGGTTTGACAGTAAAAATCTGGTTGCACTGAGGCTGTCTGTTTCATTAGTTGGCAGGAATGGGGTATTTATAAGATGTATGGAAGATTTAGGTGAAGACATGATTTAGGAGGCACGGGAAGTTGTAGACAGTCTTAATGCGAATCCTGAAAAGCTTTCACAATCGGTATTGGGTTCTACTCGGCAACCTCTTTAGGTTATTCCTGTTCTTTGTGATGAACCTCTTGCTGCACCTGGGGATTTTCTTCTCTACTATCTCCATGACGACGCCTTTTTTGCAGTACAAAGTTGTGCAGCATGAAGCGCACAACAACGCTTGAAATCTTAACCCCCACATCTATCAGAGCACCTGAAAAGCCACTTCAGCATTTCAATGTAGTGCTCAATGATTATTTTGGTGGATGCATGCCCCTCATTATACCTGTGCTCAGCTGGTGTCCTCGGATATTGTAGAAGTGTCATGAGCCATGGGCCTTGGCATTAAAGAGGTGTCCAAGGTGCCCACCTGATTATCCTCTGCGCGTCGCCCATTTTTCAGATGAGAAATGGGAGCGGCAGTTAAAAATTGCTGCCATGATTTCTAGGTAGCCACTTTTCTGATTTTATCAGAATTTAGAGGTGCTAGCCACAGAGGGATAGAGAGAGAGTTGGGGGATGGCGCAGGGTGAGGAGAGCACGGAGATAGAGGAGAGACAGAGTGAGGAGAGAGGGAGCAGGAAGAGGGGGGAGGAGAGAGAGAGGGGAGAAAAAGAGAGAGACCCATGAAAGATGATCTCCATTTAATTGGTATTTATTATGGTGTTGATTCCCATTTCAAGTGCCAAACAGCAAGGGTTGTCTGAGCACAGATACGGTGACAGTATGGCAAACACTGTTTATAGTAAAGGAGCTGCTTTAATTTGGCCTAGTCTTTTTAAAAGTAACAGTGACATGTTTACCCTTAGCATTTTGCTGCTGTACTAAATTCACATCTGGAATTGTACACCTTTTGCAAATGCAAATCCACAAAAGCACACCTAACAAAATTGAGATCAGGGCAATGAAGTAGCTTTTCTTAAAAGGAATACAGTTTAATTATAATTTTTTAAAAGTGCACCTCATTTCATTGTTCAACCAGCATCAAGAAGTCAATGTAACTAAATTTTTACTGATTTTATTTTTCACATCTATTGCTTTAATCTTTGCTGCATTGCAGGTGAGTTATATCATCTGGGCATGATCTAGCTACTGTTACTGGACCAGAAAACTTGTCCAGCACTAGCATTTGACTTGGGTGTGAGGCATTTTGTCAAATACTGTGATGTTACCAAGCTAATTATAGTTCTAGATCTCAATTGGCTGAAAAACTTACCCTTGAAGACACTTTTCAACCATCAGAAGCCAATATTTTGGATGCTACTTTCATCTCCTGGAAATAGTGGAGAACCAAGGGTCTAGCGAGAATGAGGAACTGAAAGAAATTAGTATTAGCAAAAAAATAGTACTGGAGAAATTAATGGGACTGAAAGCCGATAAATCCTCTGAACCTGGTAGCCTACATCCTAGGATTTTGAAAGAGGTGGCTATAGAGATAGTGGATGCCACAACACTGGCATCTATCCGACAATGTGGAAAACTGCCCAGGTACGTCCTGTCAACAAAAAGCAGGACAAATCCAACCCAGCCAATTATTGCCCCATCAGTCTACTCTCAATCATCAGCATAGTGATGGAAGGTGTAATCGACAGTGCTATCAAGTGGCACTTACTCACCAATAACCTGCTCACTGATGCCGTTTGGGTTCCGCCAAGACCACTCAGCTCCCGACCTCATTACAGCCTTGGTCCAAACATGGACAAAAGAGCTGAATTCCAGAGGTGATGTGAGAGTGACTGCCCTTAACATCAAGGCAGCATTTGACTGAGTGTGCCATCAAGGAGCCCTAGTAAAACTGAAGTCAATGGGAATCAGGGGGAAAATGCTCCACTGGCTGGAGTCATACCACGCACAAAGGAAGATGGTTGTGGTGGTTGAATGTCAATCATCACAGCTCCAGGACATCGCTGCAGGAGTTCCTTAGGGCAGTGTCCTAGGCACAACCATCTTCAGCTGCTTCATCAATGACCTTCCCGCCAACATAAATCAGAAATGGGGATGTTCGCTGATGACTGCACAATGTTCAGCGCCATTCACAACTCCTCAGATAATAAGAACATAAGAACATAAGAAATAGGAGCAGGAGTAGGCCAGTCGGCCCCTCGAGCCTGCTCCGTCATTCAATAAGATCATGGCTGATCTGATCCTAACCGACAATCTACTATCACAGAACCATCTCCTGAATCTAACAGAATTAGACACACGAAATAGGAGCAGGATCAGGCTACACGGCCCCTGGGCCCGCTCCACTACCCACAGGGCCATGACCGATCCGGACCTAGACTCATGTCCAAATTCCTGCCCGCTCCCCGTAACCCTTAATTCCCTTTACTTCTAGGAAACTGTCTATTTCTGTTTTAAATTTATGTAATGATGTAGCTTCTACAGCTTTTTGGGGCAGCATATTCCATGGACCTACCACCCTCTGAGTGAAGTAGTTCCTCCTCATCTCAGTTTTGAAAGAGCAGCCCCTTATTCTAAGACTATGCCCCCTAGTTCTAGTTTCACCCATCATCGGGAACATCCTCCCCGCATCCACCCGATCCAATCCCTTAACAATCTTATATGTTTCAATAAGATCGCCTCTCATTCTTCTGAACTCCAATGAGTAGAGTCCCAATCTACTCAACCTCTCCTCATATGTCCATCCCCTCATCCCCGGGATTAACCGAGTGAACCTTCTTTGTACTGACTCGAGAGCAAGTATGTCCTTTCTTAAGTATGGACACCAAAACTGTACGCAGTATTCCAGGTGCGGTCTCACCAATACCTTGTACAACTGAAGCAATACCTCCCTATTTTTATATTCTATCCCCCTAGCAATGAAAGCCAACATTCCATTGGCCTTCTTAATCACTTGCTGCACCTGCATACTAACCTTTTGAGTTTCGTGCACCAGGACCCCCAGATCCCTTTGTACTTCAGTACTTTCAAGTTTCTTGCCATTAAGATAATAACTTGCTCTACGATTTTTCCTGCCAAAGTGCATAACCTCACACTTTTCAGTATTGTATTCCATCTGCCAAATCTCTGCCCACTTACTTAGCCTGTCTATGTCCCCTTGCAGGTTTTTTATGTCCTCCTCACTCACTACTTTCCCTCCCATCTTAGTATCATCTGCAAACTTTGATATGTTACACTCGGTCCCCTCCTCCAAATCGTTAATATAGATTGTAAAGAGTTGGGGACCCAGCACTGACCCCTGCGGAACACCACTAGTTACTGATTGCCAGTCTGAGAATGAACCATTTATCCCAACTCTCTGCCTTCTGTTAGATAGCCAATCCTCTATCCATGCCAGAATATTACCCCCAATCCCGTGATTTTTTATCTTAAGCAATAATCTTTTGTGTGGCACCTTGTCAAATGCCTTTTGGAAGTCTAAATGCACTACGTCCACTGGTTCCCCTTTATCCACCCTATATGTTACTTCCTCAAAGAACTCCAGCAAATTTGTCAAACATGACTTCCCCTTCATAAAACCATGCTGACTTTGTCCTATTAAATTATGATTATCCAAATGTCCTGTTACTGTCTCCTTAATAATGGACTCCAATATTTTACCTACCACAGCTGGGTGGGAATGTAAGTTGTGAGGAGGATGCAAAGAGGCTTCAAGGGGATATAGACAGGCTAAGTGAGTGGGCAAGAACATGGCAAATGGAATATAATGTGGAGAAATGTGAAGTTATCCACTTTGGTAGGATGTAGAAAAGCAGAGTATTTTTTAAATGGAGAGAGATTGGGAAATGTTGGTGTTCAGAGGGACCTGGGTGTCCTTGTACACGAATCACTGAAAGTAAACATGCAGGTACAATAAGCAATTAGGAAAGCAAATGGTATGTTGGCCTTTATTACAAGAGGATTTGAGTATAAGAGGAAAGACGTCTTACTGCAATTATATAGGGCCCTGGTGAGACCACACCTGGAGTATTGTGTACAGTTTTGGTCTCCTTAACTAAGGAAGGATATACTTGCCACAGAGGGAGTGCAATGAAGATTCACCAGACTGGTTCCTGGGATGGGGGGATTGTCCTACGAGGAGAGATTGAGTAGACTAGGCCTATATTCTCTAGAGTTTAGAAGAATGCGAGGTGATCTCAATGAAACATACAACATTCTTACAAGGTAGATGCAGCGAGGATGTTTCCCCTGGCTGGGGAGTCTAGAACCAGGGGTCACAGTTTCAGAATAAGGGGTCGGCCATTTAGGACTGAGATGAGAAGAAATGTCTTCACTCAGAGGCTGGTGAATCTTTGGAATTCTCTACCCTAGAGGGCTGTGGAGGCTCAGTCGGTGATTATATTCAAGACAGAGATCAATAGATTTTTGGATATTAAGGGAATCAAGGGATATGGGGATTGTGCAGGAAAGTGGAGTTGAAGTGCAAGATCAACCATGATCTTATTGAATGGCGGAGCAGGCTCGATGGGCTGAATGGCCTACTCCAGCTTCTATTTCTTATGTTCTTATCTTCTCCAAAATATGGAAAATATATAGATTCTTTTATATTTTAAAAAAGTGGAATAAAAATTAATGTAACAACAGAACTGAAACATATTTATATATACACACACGTGCATATATATATATCACACACACAGTTGAGCAGTCAATATATTCTTACAAATGGAAAATAGCACTTGCAGCTTGTCAAATCTTAATTTTGTACACTTATTCATACTTGTATAATAGTAGAAGACAGAATAAACACGTGTACAGAGAAAAGAGTAATATGAAACAATATATTTCTCACTTTACTTAGTCGCTGTAATAATGAGTCCATTCTATATATCACTTATTATGCAGCATGATAAATAGTGTTGTTACTTTATGAGGCAACAATATTTGTAGACTGATTTAAGAAATTGCCAGTGTAACAAATGTTTTAAACAGTAACATGAATTACATAGAGAAAAGCATAATGAAATAAAACTTATTTGCTGCTTGAAAAAATATGCACTGCATTCTCACTTCATATATTAAAATAAAAATTCATATGAAACTATGTATTATTAAATCAAACATTGTACATGGGTTAGGTATAACAACTTGCACCTTTAATGTAGTAAAACATCCCAAGGCACTTCACAGGGGCTTTATCAAACAAAATTTGACACCGAGCCACATAAGGAGATATTAGGATAGGTGATCCAAACCTTGGTCAAAGAGGTAGGTTTTAAGGAGCATCTTAAGGTAGAGTTTAGGGAGGAAATTCCAGAGCTTAGGACCTAGGCAACAGAAGGCACGGCCACCAATGGTGGAGCGATGAAGATCAGAAATGAGCAAGAGGCCAGAATTGGAGGAGCGCAGAGATCTAGGAGGGTTTTACGGCTGGAGGAGGTTACAGAGATAGAGAGGGGCGAGGCCATGGAGGGATTTGAAAACAAGGATGAGAATTTTAAAACAGAATACTGCAGATGCTGGAAATCTGAAATAAAAACAGAAAATGCTGGAATATTCAGCAGGTCAGGCAGCATCTGTGGATTTTGTGTTTTCAAATAGTCTCATGGTGCAAAATTAACATTTAAGGCCACTTAATTTAAACTGTTAGTTACATATTTTATTTATAGTAATAGTCACAATACAAGAGTAGGCTTTTGTCAAACTTTCACTAGCAATCTTTGTAGGTTGAATACAATTCTTTGTCTTAAATTAGCATCCACAGCTGCAAAATAAATGCACACGAAGTATGTTCTTAATTGTCCTGGCACGAGTTTCAGAATCTGAATGCATGCAGAGTGAAAAAAACAAGTCAAATCAGTGATTGACCCGTTTCCAAAGGAAAAAGAAAATTAGAGCTATTTGTTCATAATAAGCTTCATCCATAAATTCTTCAGTTAAGCTTCTCCCATAAAAGATTTTTCAGCCATTTTAATAATTGACATTTTTTTAAAAACAGATTGTATTTTAGTTCACAAGTATAGATACTCCCATAAATTTCTAGTAGCAGAACATGTACTGAAAATTTCTGTGATTTCTAGTTAATTTGCAAGTATATTTTGCTGAGTTAGCATGCTGACATGCTTTCCCCAATATCACATCCTGATTTACCATGCTGTTAAGTAAACATTTGTGAGAGAGAGGTCTTTTCACTGTTTAAAGAAATCTTACAGTGGTGTTGCGAATATATCATTTTAAACTCTTTGCCTTATATCAAATTGTATAATTTACCGAACCATTATACAATAAATTAGAGCCCTTTGTCAGTCCAAATTACAAAATTACAAAAATGTGCACAATCAGGCAGACAGTGATAGAGTAAAAACCCAATCACACTTGCACCATCTGTTGACTCAGGCTTGTGTGTCTGTGCATAGTCCAGCTGACAGCCACCAAAAGTAGCACATTCAGAGCCATCAAATTGTGCTGAATCAGCAGTGATGGGAAATGAAAGACCTGATTCTACAGACCGGACGCTCAGAGACAACCAGTACTACAGCTGAGGGACCTATCACAACAGCACATAATTATGCCTAATGTTATCATTATCACTAGCTCCTTCACCCCAGGCCTAAATATTATAATCAACCAAACAATGAAAAGTGCAGATTACAGAAAGAGAAGGGCTTCTCAATGGCAACACCAACAGCTGCAGTTCTATTTCAGTCCAGGGTCTCTTACTAGTAATAACTAGAGTGTAACTTTTTTAACACAACAAAATAAAAGCACACTGTGGAGGGAAAAGTACATCACTGACAATGTTACCAATCATTAATGACAATGGACCCGAAAAGTTATTCATTTGTTTATTATTGTCCCCTGAAATATATATTTTGAATTATCAACTGTTTACAGAAAAAGGAAAATATTTATGTTCATAAACATTTCTTCTCATTAAAAAAATAATAATGACCTTAAATTTTGGTTAGAGATCCTATAATCATTATTATAAATCAGAATGCTTAAAATAACTAAACAAATAGCAGGGAAGGACAGTACAAGTTTATAGCTAAAGTAGTTGAGAGGTACTCCTCCCACGTAAGACAATCTTTAAAGCCACTTGGACCCTAAAAATGCTCATTTGGCATTGATTTAAAGTATTGCCACTCATAGCGACATGTGCCATAGAGCTCCTCAATCTGTGGCTTCAGCCCTATTAGATAGTTTTGCTCGTACTTTAAATTTACACTTGACATTCCTTTGTATCGTGAAAGTGCAACTTCTTAAAATTGCATTATTTTAAAATGACATTTAGGAATATTTTATCAGGAATCTACTATTAAATGATGCTTTTACTTTATTTTATGTTAATTAAGAAAGTCATCAATGACGCTAAAATGTTAAAATTGTTAGAAATTATTCACGTGATATTTCTTCAAATAATTTTTTTTTAAACAATATATTTTGGGAACAGCCAGCCTCTTTCAAATCTATTTTATTACTAAAACATTTCCTGTGGAAAAAAAACCTTGAATAGATTTTTTTTTTAAAGAAAACTCCACTCAAACTTCTCTAAAAGCCCCAGCTGGCTGAAAGCCCATTATCTTTGTCTGGTCCTGTCTAGTTAATTACTGCCACTGATTACTCAGCACTAAACAGCACCATCACCTGCCTCAGCCTGACATATTTATTCCATCTGTGCCACATGGCCAAGGGACAGATCTGGCAATGGGTCACAGAGAGGGGCAAATAACCCTTAATAGGAGGTGAATTTGTGTTTAGAAACCAGACAGCTGACAGTATCTGGATAGTACTCTGCTGGGTAACAAGGTAACATGGACACTAATAATACTGTATACTTAATAGTCTATAGGATGGAAAATCAGGAGCTGCATACCCACAATTTCCTGACCAGCGCTTCCTGCAAACTCCGTTCCTCACCATAGGCCACTGATCATGGAATCAGCCCTTATGTGTTTGCTATGGTTTACTTTGTATCTCACATAAGAAAACTCAAAAGAAAACAAAAGTCTATTCAGCTTATGGAAGCTCATCCCTCTGGTTTTCTAACTCCCCTATTTTAACATCCAACTGTATTTTGAATGTTCCCAATAATGATACAGCAACTTCAGGCGAGAGGCAGATGCGTGGTTAAATGCGGATATCCAAAAGTTGCTGTCCAATTTGCGCCACTCTGCCATTAGCTTTGTGAAAACAGCATCTCGCTGTCTGCCTCACTGTTGAAATGTATTGAATGGCATGAAGTTGCTGTATTTGCACGGTAGATACGAACTAAACTTGCCACAGAATGTTAAGTCAAGTCATTTCAAATCTAAGTACCTTTTTAACAATGTGATATGTGCTAATTACTGCCAATCAACCTCTCTGGCATTGAAAATTAACTATTACAAGTGTAGAGTCTCATTACTTCAGGTTTTAATAGTTGTTGGAGATTTTTTAAAATGTATAAATTTTAAATTTTAATTATTTAAAAACTTTTCCTTTGTCTCTTTTTTCTCTCTTAATCCAATCTTTCTTTCCCTCTTTCTCTACCTGATTTGACATGGAATTCATCCACTCTAACTTACACTTCTTTCTCAGTACTTGCATTGCTAATTTCACAATCCTTCAATCTGATTGGTTAAGGAGATACACACGTCCTAGATGCCTGGTTTCCCTCGCTGCAGCGTTATCAGCTTGCACTTTCAGCAGCTTGCCACTGAAAAAATACAAAACCTAACCATGAAAGGGCAAGTCTAACTAGCGGCAGATGCTGTTCAATGCCCTGCTACAGCAAATTATGGCCCAACAGCAGTTTTCTTGCAAAGTGCAACTGAATGGCTGTTAGCAGTGCCGTCCTAAAGGCCAAGTAAGTGTTTTTTACTTATTTCTTAGTAGGACGATAAATGCCTGGAATATTTTCTTTAAATCCACACCCACAGAAAGGAAACTGGCAATAGTGACCTGGAGATAGACAGAGCAAATAAAAGCCAACTTTGGTGTCACACCAGGCCCCAATTATTACACAACACTGACACCGCTATGAAACTCCTGGCCAGAGCAAAGAGGGAATTGCAATGCCAAGTTCATTCTGAAGTGGAGTCCATAAAAAGCATCATTGTAAACAGATTCTAAGATTGAAATATGTTTACAATGCTTAGGGTCTTTTGAGTGCTTACATCCAAAAGATAAATAAACTTCTTCAAAACACTTGGAAATGCTTACATTTTCTCATTTCTAAAATGCTGAAACAATGACAAATCTTGTAATAAATTCTTCTTCTTTCATCATTGTGAGAGGAAGAAGCTGAAGCCTTGTTAAATTTATCAATGTGGAACTCAATCCAGGAATTCAACTGAAATAGTTGCAAAACATGGAGTTTTATTAATAAGAATATCAGATAACTACTAGATTTGCTTAAAATAAAAAGCAAATAAAAAATATAAAAATGGGTTCAACAACAGTCTTGTTAATGAATAAATGTTTAAAAATGTTGTCATTGTGAATGACGAAGTCTTGCGTTCCATAAACAAGGTTTTGAGAAGAATTGAAAGACACAAATTTTTGAGTAAAATGAAATGGGAAGGTCATGAGTGAATTTCCACAATCTTTGGGAGATAAACCATTAAGGATTCATGTTAACTGTGTCCTGCAAATATATATTTCAAGAAATTTTGGAATTCCAATCTTCTTGTTGCTTTTTGTGCACTGTTGTCTGCTTAGTATGCAGGACAGTTAACTATATATTTTATTTGTCAAATAAAATCATGCAGTTAGCCACTGAATCATATAAGGAGTTATTTTCATATAGTATATTAAAAGTAAAATTTAAAGGTTCAAAATTTTGCAAATATTGGCACTCTTTGCAAAAGCTATGTGATGGGAATGAAAAAACTGATGACAAAAATGAATAAAAAGCCAATAAGAGGCATCAAATGGAGTCTGTGAGCAAGTGGCACTGCATTACTGCACCACTTGCCCCGACTGATGTCTGGCGAATTTCACATACCGCCACATGAGATGGATGCAAGGAGTATTTCCCTGTTTGGCATTCCAGGCCATTCTCCCAGAGGATGGCGGTGCACCCCATCTGGTAAGATGTAGTGCCAGGCTCAGCATTGTCTACAGTACCAGCCGGACACAGAAACAAATGCAGAAGACCACACATGATAAGGAATCTGGCAAGGCACAGTACTACATACCAGGTAGATGAGTCAAGATTCCATGTCATGATGTATTGCCCGTCAAACTGTTCCACAATTACACATCAAGCAGTCACACGAGCTTACAGCTCTAGCATTGCCTCAGCAGGACATAGTCAGGATACAATGTACAGTTGAAAGCATTGCCATATTCAAATTCTCCATGGACTTTGCACATCAAAGTACTGAAACACAACTAAGTTGCATACTCATTTACTAATACTTGTTATGTGCTCATTCAACTTGCAGCATCTCAAGATCCACATTCTGGAATATCAGAACATGGAGGGGACAGGGAAAGGTGAAGCAGCAGGCCTCATTAAACTCAGGTTTAATAGTATGTTGCTCTTATGTCTTGTCATCTTTCTCACTCAGTTCCACACAGGCATACAAACAACCACACAAACATCACAGAATTTCAATATTAGATGAGTTATTTTGGCAATGAGGTTAACCCAAATAAATGGGTTAATGCCAGTTAGAATAACACCAAATCAAAACCAAGGTATGTTGCTATACTAACCCTGTTTGAAGGTATGTCTAAAGAGCCAACATTTTTCTGTTACTGTGGTACTACAAGAACAGCCCGTCAGTACTGCCATGGGACCAGAGCAAGGCAGCATCACACAGGATCCTGGATTCCTCTCACCAGAATTTGCAAACATCAGTTGAGGCAGAGCGCACTGGTGAGGAATAGCAAATGATGGGGTCAAAGGAGGAGCAGGAACATACTGGCCAGTGGCCACAGCGGTGACATCTAGGATGCTCTGCATTCTTGAGAACTCTACCATCTTGTTGATCTGATGGCTCCTTTCCACAGGGAAGGTGATAAACATGTTGTCCCTTTTAAACAAGGTCTCTGCTGCTGTTGCATCTAAGGGCAGCCAAACGACTGATCTGGCATATGTCAAAAGTGGTGACTTGGGATGATCTGGTGGTGTAAAAGTTTAATACAGTAATGACTATCACACTCACAGAAAGTGTTTCATGTGGTAGACATTGTCTGTGAGTCAGCTTCCAGGGCATAGTATAGCTCAGTCTCAGCCTTGCTTGTGAAATGGAGGCACTGAAGATAGATGTCCTCTGACTCGTCTGGGTCAGTAAATTCGGCTACTGGGGTAAGGAGAGTTGTGGTCCTAGTAGCATGGGCACCCACCAGTGTCATGTAAAATAGGGAACCTTCTCCTGACCCCGGTAATCCACCACCCCCACCCAGCTGATGCTTTAGGTATTGGTATGGTTGCTAGTGTATGTGTGTGCAGTTTGATGATGGAAGCTGTTTTTTCAGAAGGGGCTGTAGAGGCAAGAGCTACTGATGGCTTAGGCGGAGAGGCACTTTGCAATGTCATTCAGTGTTCCAGGGGTTCTTAGATGTTGTTCATATGGTGTCACTTATAAGATTGCTCCTGAGGTTTCAGGGTGCAGGATGGCTGTTTCATTGCTTCTTGTGGGCCTTCCAGTGACATCTCTTCTTCCTGTCCCAAAATATCTGATTGCTCCACTGGCTACTGCATTTGGACAGCTTGGGCTAGAGTGAAATTATGCAGCTTGCAGCAGACCATCACAATGTGAGAACCAGAGGACGCAGATTTAAGGTGATTGGCAAAAGAACCAAAGGCAATGTAAGAAAAACATTTTTACGCAGCAAGTGGTTAAGATCTGGAATGCACTGCCTGAGAGGGTGGTGGAGGCAGATTCAATCACGGCTTTCAAAAGGCAGTTGGCTAAGTATCTGAAGGAAAGAAATTTGCAGGGCTACGGGGAAAGGGCGGGGGAGTGGGACTAGCTGAAGTGCTCTTACAGAGAGCCAGCACGGGCTCGATAGGCCGAATGGCCTTTTTCCGTGCTGTAACCATTCTATGATTCTACACAGACAGCAGTATATTGCAGGGCCCCACCAGATACTGTCAAGGCATCTAAACCAGGACTTCAGCATGCTGATGGCATTCCTCAGCAGGGCTCCTTGGGAACTGCACAGAGGTCATCAACCACAGATGAAAATGGTATCCCTGATCTCCAAGGCTCTAGCTGCTCACTGCCTTCTGTTCTTTGGAATATAGCAGTTATGCATGACTACCTCAGTATGAAAGCAGCACCCTGGATATCTCTCGTTTACGTGTACTTTTCGGTTAAGGTGGTTATGTTAAGAGAATGGAACCGTTTGCAATTCATGCAAGATCCTGCATTAATAAAGGAAACCTGAATGGCAACATGGGTCTTGTTGGTGGCACTTTGAGCCCTGGGGAATCCAATTCATCAGTAGAAACCCACTGCCCTCTCCTGTTTAGAGTCAACACCCACAGGGAAGTTGGCAGCTTGTGAATATTTAAATTGCGGAGAAACAGCAACATGGCATTATGCGTCACTTCTGCCACTGTTATGCAGCAATGTATGCTTGAAGTGGCAGATGACTGTATAAAATAGGTGTCCTCTGCCATCAACACATACTCTAGTCACAGCCCTTGAATTGAAGAGTACTGGTATTTGGCTGGAAAAATTTTTGCATCTTCCACTACCACCACCATCCACTGCTGGTCATTCTAAAAATGGCATTCCCCCTGGGAATTCCCCAATACCTGCAATGATTGAGAATGCAGAGGAGGAGCAACAGAGGGAGAAGGGTCCAGCTGCACTGAAGGTATCTGTTCCCTATCCATCTGTACTTGGGCATCAGAAGTTACTGGCCACATTGCAGCTGTTGGAACCTGACCTAGGAGTAGTATATCTGAGGCTTCATTTCCCTAAGGAGGTAATCCAAGAGCACTGTGACATGTTGCAATACACTCAGACAGGTTTATCCTATAGGTCATTTTCTTATTTAAATATTACCAATTCAAAGACTAGTCTTTAGATTTAGAATTACAAAGTTATGGAAGGATCAAGTATACACATGGGTGGGTGTAAAGGAATAAGGAGGAATAACAGCCAGGACAAACCTGAGCCTGATTACAGGTCAGTCCTTCTGCCAGAGAAACAAAATTGGCACAGGAAATGGCAATACAATTGAGAATTCAATTACTGTTATAGGTTTAGCAAGTATTTTAACATTAAAACCTAACTTTTGTTTGTATTGACAGCATTTAACCTCAAATGAATGGCATACATCTTCAATTTGAACTTCTGTTACAAGGTTCCAACCGAGCCCTGCACCTCTGAGGGTGAGTGGCCTGTGCCCAGACTTCTGTCAATGCTTTCTGTGGTCTCCTATAAAGTGGTACATGACATCCCATTCAATTTTTTCTCTCCGGCAGAGAAATGTGAAGACTCATTATCTACTGAGCCAAGATGGGGGATTAAATCTGCATCCTCCCAGTACCTGCCAATGCCTGTTACTGCTCCACTGTGCAGTATCATCACCCTGTAAAGTTGACCTGCATTTCAGACATCAGATAGTGGCATCTGTAGTTGAAGAACAAAGAGAAAATAGATTTTAGAATGTTTATGAATGAGAAACACCATGTGCTTTTTTCTCGATCACCTGGTAAAATCTCCCATCAATTCCCCCTTCCCCCAGAAAATCAGGGACTCACAGTGACAATATGATTTAAATTACTACTTATCTCTATTCCCTTGATTATAAAATAAGTTACCAGGGTTTAGGCAACACACCCTCAATCGAACTGGTCCTGGCAGCCTTCCATCTGTCAGATATTGTTACAAAAGCAAATAGTGAGCTTATTGCACCTGTCTTTATGTAACACTTTACCCTGGAAATAGAGTCACTACAGTTTTACAGTGCATCATGCAGATGTCCACTGATCACATAGGATGGATTTTGATCTAGTGCTTGAATGCAATTTCATTAGCTTACACATATCTAAGACAATAAAGTAGCAGGAATAACCATATTCCAAAATCACAGAAATATTTCACTACACACAAATAATTGAAAAACATGGACTTGCATTGTAGAAAACAGATTTTAGCAACCTGGCTTACGTTAATGAGACTCCTGGACAACCTACTTAAAAAAAAACTGTCCTGTCCAAAACCAGACAGGTAGAAACACTAATAACAACCCTTTACTTTATATGAAGTCAGAACATTGCTTTTCATTGAACTGCCACGTTTTGTACACCTAACAACTCACCTCATTTTTAGGGCAACATTCTAATTTTGGTACATTTACCTCCATACCCTCAAATGTCATTAAATCATTACTTAGTTTTTTTGGACATATTTGGTATGAAGCAGAATAAATGAAGTATGACAGTATCGGAACAGCTAAACAAAATCACTAGTTGCTCATGATTGCTATCACCACCACCAACTCCCATCTATCTTGTCTGAAACTCACCAGCAGCACAGAGGTCAGACAGGTGACTGATTCACCACTTTACGCATGAAACAAGTTGTAGAGGGTTTGGCCAATGAGAGTGGGCTTCGCATGCGAGGTCACTGCATGAAAATTTAATACAAGTTAAAAAAAGGGAAGCTTGTCTTTTACCTCAATATAGCTAAGGTCAGCTAGGCCCCTAAGTAACCCCAAATCACCAGCCACCCACATCTTGTGTCTTTAGCACTTGGACAGGTTTTCAACCCTGTAGAATTTTCCTCAGGTAGGAAGGCATGACCTTATAGCAACACCAGGAAAAAACATTTCAGGTTCCTCCAGTGAGATTATTTGCAGGTAGATCACAGGCCCACTTGAAACACACAGTGGGGTAGACGCATGTCCCAAACCCTACCCGAGAGTGAGTGAGACTACAGATCAGAATAGACTACATTATTACAAATGATTCGGCATTTAAAAAGGTTTGATAACAGAAGCAACATGAAATAAAAGCAGACAACGCTGGAAAGACACGACAGGTCAGCCATTACCTGCGGAGAGTGCGGAGCCGGGTCACCCATCGGCTGCAGGCCCCTCCTCCTTCTTTTCTCAAACCCCCTCCCCCACTCCTCTCAGGCACCTCGCCCCATACCTCGCAGGCCCCTCGCCCCATACCTCGCTGCCCACTCGACCCCAAACCTCGCAGGCCCCTCGCCCCCCACTTCTTGCAGGCCCCTCGTCCCATACCTCGCAGGCCCCTCGTCCCATACCTCCCAGGCCCCTCGCCCCCCCACTCCTCCCAGGCCCCTCGCCCCATACCTCCTGGGCCCCTCGCCCCATACCTCGCAGGCCCCTCGCCCCATACCTCGCAGGCCCCTCGCCCCATACCTCGCAGGCCCCTCGCCCCATACCTCGCTGACCACTCGGCCCCAAACCTCACAGGCCCCTCGCCCCCCACTTCTCGCAGGCCCCTCGCCCCATACCTCGCTGACCACTCGACCCCAAACCTCGCAGGCCCCTCGCCCCATACCTCGCTGACCACTCGACCCCAAACCTCGCAGGCCCCTCGTCCCCACTCCTCGCAGGCCTCTCGCCCCATACCTCGTTGCCCACTCGACCCCAAACCTCGCAGGCCCCTCGTCCCCCACTTCTTGCAGGCCCCTCGCCCCATACCTCGCAGGCCCCTCGTCCCATACCTCCCAGGCCCCTCGCCCCCCCACTCCTCCCAGGCCCCTCGCCCCATACCTCCCAGGCCCCTCGCCCCATACCTCGCAGGCCCCTCGCCCCATACCTCGCAGGCCCCTCGCCCCATACCTCGCTGACCACTCGGCCCCAAACCTCACAGGCCCCTCGCCCCCCACTTCTCGCAGGCCCCTCGCCCCATACCTCGCTGACCACTCGACCCCAAACCTCGCAGGCCCCTCGCCCCATACCTCGCTGACCACTCGACCCCAAACCTCGCTGACCACTCGACCCCAAACCTCGCAGGCCCCTCGTCCCCACTCCTCGCAGGCCTCTCGCCCCCCACTTCTCGCAGGCCCCTTGTGCCTATACCTCGCAGGCTCTTCGCCCCCACTCCTCGCAGACCCCTCCCCCCCACTCAATTCAATTCAAATCGCTTTATTGGCATGACAAGGTACATCTTATGTTGCCAAAGCATCGAAAAACATTCATGGTTGTACACAAAAATACAGATCTATCCATACAGTGTACAAACAGATATATCCCTGAGTGTATAAATATACATTCATATAATTTGTATATACTCTTTTCTTATATTTAGTGGTTGTCCCTCTGTTTATGGCAAGCTGTAACGTAGTGCGCCGCTAAGTTTACACAATTTCTCTCTTCCCCTAGTAGGTATGGGAGTTTTTGGTTGTCATTCAAATTTCTGAATTCCGAGCATATTTTTGTGAATTTTGGGTAGAAATTCTCCCTTATGCCCTGATATTTTCTACAAGCTGTGAGGAAGTGCATCTCTGTCTCCACCACTCCCTGACTGCAGTGAGAGCATATCCTGTCCTCTCTTGGTAGCCGGGTCTGCCTGTGTCTACCTTTTTCGATCGCCAGGCTATGTTCACTAAGTCTGTACATTGTCAAGGTTTTTCTCAGTTTGCTATCCTTTACCCTGGTCAGGTAATCAGCCATGTTGTATTGTCTGTTTAGGACCAAGTAGCATTTGAGTTTGCTTGCAGACCCCTCCCCCCCACTCAATTCAATTCAATTCAATTCAATTCAATTCAAATCGCTTTATTGGCATGACAAGTTACATCTTATGTTGCCAAAGCATCGGAAGACATTCATGTTTGTTCACAAAAATACAGATCTATCCATACAGTGTATAAACAGATATATCCCTGAGTGTATAAATATATACTTTCAATATAATTTATATATACTCTTTTCTTATATTTACTGGTTGTCCCTCTGTTTATGGCAAGCTGTAACATAGTGTGCCGCTAGTGTTATGCAATTTCTCTCTTCCCCTAGTAGGTATGGGAGTTTTTGGTCGTCATTCAAATTTCTGAATTCCGGGCATATTTTTGTGAATTTTGGGTAGAAATTCTCCCTTATGCCCTGATATTTTCTACAAGCTGTGAGGAAGTGCATCTCTGTCTCCACCACTCCCTGACTGCAGTGAGAGCATATCCTGTCCTCTCTTGGTAGCCGGGTCTGTCTGTGTCTACCTTTTTCGATCGCCAGGTTATGTTCACTAAGTCTGTACATTGTCAAAGTTTTTCTCAGTTTGCTATCCTTTACCATGGTCAGGTAATCAGCCATGTTGTATTGTCTGTTTAGGGCCAAGTAGCAATTGAGTTTGCTTTGGGTTTTTGTTGTTTCTGCCCAATATGACAGATATTTTTCCTTTTGCTTAGCGACGATTGTGTTGGGTCGAATTCTTTGTGTTACGCTGTCACTGTCCTGGGGCTGGTTATTGTTAGTAGTGTTAGTAGTTACTTGACTGAGTCCCAGGACTAGTTGACTGAGGGTATTCTTCTTTATGGTCCTCTCTTGGCATTTCACGGCTTCGTAGTGATAGCACTGGGGGTTGCTCATTTCTAGGTGTTTCCAAAATTTGGTGGCTCTTTTTTGGATAGTGATTATTAATGGATATTGGCCTAGTTCTGCCCTGCGTGCATTGTTTTCGGTTTTCCTTTGAGTCCGGAGTATACTTTTACAGAATTCTGCATGTAGGATCTCAATTGGGTGTTTGTCCCATTTTGCAAATTCTTGTTGTGTTAGCGGTCCCCACACCTCACTGCCATAGAGTGCAATTGGTTCAATTACTGATTTGAAAGTTTTGAGCCAAATGCTAATTGGGATTTCTATTTGGATTGATTTTTTAATGGCATAGAAAGCCCTTCTTGCTTTCTCTTTCAGTTCATTCACAGCCAGTTTGAAATTTCCCGTAGAACTGATTTTTAAGCCCAAGTATGTGTAGTTAGTGGTTTGTTCAATTTTGGTTGTTCCTAGCGTGAAATTTAATTTGGGTCCCTGATGTCTGGATCTTTGCTGGAACACAAGGACTTTGGTTTTTTGGGGATTTATTGTCATGGCCCAAGTCTGGCAGTATGACTCCAGCAGATCCAGGTTCTGCTGTAGACCCTCCTTAGTTGGTGACAGCAGAACCAGGTCGTCTGCATAGAGGAGGAATTTAACCTTGAATTCATATAGGGTGAGGCCGGGTGCTGTAGATTGTTCAAGTAGTTTTGCCAATTCATTTATGTAGATATTAAAGAGTGTCGGTGAGATTGGCGAGCCCTGCATCACCCCCCGCCCTTGTGGGAAGTATTTTGTTTGTTTGTCTCCAATTTTAACTGCACATTTGTTGTTTGTATACATTGATTTAATTACATCATATGTTTTTCCCCCTACCCCGCTTTCGATAAGTTTCAGGAATAAACCGTCATGCCAGATGGAGTTGAAAGCCTTCTGGAAATCTATAAAGCATGCGTAGATTTTGCTTTTGTTTTGATGAACGTGTTTGTCAATTAGGGTCTGTAGGGTAAAGATATGATCTGATGTTCTATAGTTTGGCAGGAATCCAATTTGGCTTTTACTCAAGACATTGTGCTCCTCAAGGAAGTTTAGAAGTCTTTTGTTTATGATGCTACAGAATACCTTCCCCAGGTTACTGTTTACACAGATGCCTCGATAGTTATTTGGGTCGACTTTGTCCCCACTTTTGTATATGGGCGTTATGAGTCCTTTGTTCCAGATATCAGGGAAGTAACCGACACTCAGAACCAAGTTGAAGAGTTTTAGGATAGCCAGTTTCATTTTATCGTCTGTGTGTTTAATAATCTCGCTTAGTATGCCGTCTGCCCCGCAAGCTTTTCCTGGTCGCAGGTCCTTGATTTTTTCAAAAAGTTCTTTTTCTGTTATTATGGAGTCTAGCAGGTTTTGGTTATCTTTTATGGCCATTTCTAGCTTTTCCAGTTTTTTGCATATTTGGTGTTGCTCTGGCCTTAGTGTGTTTTTCTGGTATAATTTTTCAAAGTGGTTTTCCCATGTATTTCCATTTTGAATGGCCAATTCGTCGTGTTGTTTTTTGTGTAATGTATTCCAGTTGTCCCAGAAACAATTGGAATCAATGGATTCCTCAATGGAGCTGAGTGTATTCTTAATATATTGCTCTTTTTTGGTTCTGAGTGTGTTTCTGTATTGTGTTAGTGTCTGACAATAAGTAAGGCGTAATTCCTCGTTTTCTGGATGTCTGTGTTTTTGGTTTGATATTTTTCTAAGTTTTTTCCTCATGATATGGCAATCTGGGTCAAACCATTTTTCATAGTTTTTTGTTTTGGGTTTGTTCTTGCGAGCTTTCAAGTTTGACCTTGTTGCCAAATTATCAAAAATATTGTTTAGGTTATTCACTGCCCAGTTTACGCCTTCTTTATTGTGAGTGTATATGTTATCCAGAAAGGTGTCCAAGAGAGCTTGAGTTGATTCATTGCTAATTGCTTTCTGGTATTTTTCCGTGTCGTTTTTGGCCCATCTGTATGATTTTTTGGTGTTGTACAGTTTACTGGGTTGTGTTTCTGTGTTGTTTGTTTCTGTCTTTTTAAGATACATAGTAATTTGACTGTGATCTGACAGTGTTGTTTGTGGTTTGACTGTTAATGCTCTGAAAGAGGATGGGTCCAAGTCCGTAATCATATAGTCTACGGTGCTGCAGCCAAGAGGTGAGCAGTAGGTCAATCTTCCTAGGAGGTCTCCTATGAATCTACCATTGACAATGTACAGACCCAGGCTTCGACAGAGCTGCAGGAGATGTTTTCCATTGGTATTTGTCTGCTTGTCGCAGTTATGCCTGTATGGAAGGGAAGGGATATCGAAGTGGTTATTCCCGAATATGTAATTGTTTCCCTGATTATTGGTGAAGTCCGGTTCTTCTCCAGTTCTTGAATTGAGGTCACCACAGATCAACATGTTCCCCAGGGCCTGGTATTGGATAATTTCCCCCTCAATGTTGGAGAAGGTGTCCTCTTTAAAGTACGGGGATTCCATTGGGGGGATATAGAGTGCGCAAATGAAAACATCTTGGGTGTTAGAGATAATCTCCCTCTCAATTTTGAGCCACATGTGGTTTTCGCCCTTTTTTATAAATTTGATGTAATTCTTAAGCTCTGTTTTAAACCAAATCAGTATGCCTCCGGAGTCTCTGCCTTGGGTTACTCCTGGTAATTTATTGGAGGGGACCACCAGCTCTGTGTACCCTTGGGGACGGCCAGTGTGTCCTTTTCCTTTATACCAAGTTTCCTGTAAAATGATAATATCTATATCTTTAGTTTCATCTATGAACTCTGGGGTCCTACTCTTCACGTCGAGCACCAAAGAGCGTAGACCTTGGATATTCCAGGTCGAAATATATAAGGATTTCATGTTAAGTTTGATCTTTTACTATGATATGTTAAAGAATGATATGTGTTTGTCGTGTCTAAATGTGGGAAAAAAAGATCACCACAGTTGTCTATAAATGTTAATACTACTTGGTTACAGTTCTTTCTATTAATTAGTCCTTGATTTTTTTCATTTTCTGATCCATAAGGCGGAAGTAGATGCTGCTGCACGTCTGCTTATTGTCTCTTAATGGATTGTCTCTGTCTGAGGTATTGCGTACGTCCTGTGCATCTCTCCCTCTGTCTGGCTGGGAGCGGCCCTGTTCCCCTGTGGGACAGGAGTGGTGCAGGTCTGGTATTGTTGTTGTGCATGGGGATCCTCTCTGGTCCCTGTTGGTGTGGTGGTGGTCTCTGTAGTGGTCCTGTTATGTACCCCGCTGATCTCTGGTGGTTGGGGGGGTCCTCTTGGGGTCTGGGTATGGACCCGGTTAAAAGCGACGTCCTTCAGGGCTTTAGCAAAGATCGATATTCGATTCCTGTGGATGTGGACGTGGTCGTAAAGACATTCCTCATCGAGGGTGGGGTGTTGGGCCAGGTGCACGTTGTGCTTTGATTCACAGTCTCTTGCTATGCTGGCATTTATCTCATGAATTGTGTTGCTGTTAAAGTCTGTTCTCGGCAATATTGTGGAAACCGTGATTCTAGTGTTTGGAAATATATTGCTTGCCTTCCTAATCACTGCTCTGAGCGATGTTGCTACCTCTTTCTGCTGGGCCTTTAGGTCATTTGTGCCCGTGTGTATTATTATGTGTTGGGGGGAGTCTAATCTTGTTTTGGTCAGCCATTCCATGGCTCTGTCTGTTGTTGGGCACCAGATCTTTTCTACTTTATTTCTAGGGAAGAGCTTTTTCTCCCATTGAAATTTCCCATTTGAGTCTATGAGTATTACAATGTCAGCCTTGTTTGTGTTTACTGTCTGGTGGCTTTCGCCTGGACTCATAGCGTGTGTGTTGGGCTGGGGTGGTCGTGTCTGGTGTGTGCGCTCCTCTTGTGAGCGGCTTGCTTGTGGTTCCACGGTGGTGGGGAAAGACTGAGCTTCATTATGTTGGTCGGTCTGTGTGGTACCCCTTGTATTGTGTGTCTGCTGCTGTTGTTCAGTGTGGGAGTGCAGCTGTTCAGTCGGGCTCTGTATTGTCTTATCTCTAGCCTCTGGCTGCTGGTCTAATGGTGTTATCTCTCCTCTATGGCTCTCTTTGTTTTCCTGCAGCTCTTTCACCTGATTCCCAAGTAGATTCACCTGATTCTCAAGTAGATTCAGCTCTCTCCTGTGTCTCTCCCTCTCTTGCTGTTGTTCGTGTTTCATTTTAAGGACCTCCTCTCTAAGTTTAACCATCTCTGTCTCTAACTGATTAAATTTATCCTTTAGTTGTATCTGGCTGGGTGATCCCGGGGTATGTGTCTGGTCGGCCCTGGAAGGCTCACTCACTTCCTGGCTAGGCTGCTCTTCTCTTGGTGAGCTGGAGTTGGTAGGGGGACTATGTGTGGCTTCCTCCCTGGTAGTTACGCTGGGGTTAGTCAGTTGTATCATGTGGCTGTGGGTCGCCGGGGTTAGTGTCTGGTTAGAATTGTGTGGCTCATTCACCTCCTGACCAGGCTGATTTACTCCTGGTGAGTTGTCAATGGTGGGGGGAGTGCGGGTCACTTTTCCCCTGTTAGCCACTCTGGGGCTGTTCCTTCCCCTCTCCTTTATTTCTTTCAGTGTCTTGAAGGTCGTTTCAAAGTTGTCGAGGTTGCCTTGCACTAATATTGTTCCGTTATTGTACATGTTGACAGTCGTGGTTGTCCTGTCTCCTGGTTTATTAATTTTCATTTTGGACCCATTAGCGGTTTTTTCCTGCATAACCCTGGTATAGTGTGATTTTATTGCTGTGATCCAAGCCGCTGGCTGATCGGAGTAAAAAATGAGGTTACATTTTTTCCCAGTGCTGTACCGGTCAGCAAAAAGAGTTCCTGGTTGTTCTCTCAGCTGCTCATGCTTGATCGATTTTATAGCATTTTTTCTGGTGTTGGGGGGAATCTGGAAGAGGTTGCTCTCAGTGTCCCTCGGGAGCTGCTGTGGCTCCTCTGATTCGCTCATTATTGGTAGTGTAGAGGTAGAAAGTATTGTTGATCTTAGAATAAGCTTTTCTGGGGCCCCGGGTTTGGTGTTGCCCTCTCCCTGCTCGCGACCTTTCCCAGTCCCCGGACTCGGGCGCTCTCCAGGCCCCGTACTCACTGGCCTGGTCTGTGTCTGGGATTTGCTGATTCCCGGTGTCTCCCGGCTGCTCCCCTCCCTCTCAGAGGTCTCTGGGTCTCTGTTTTTGCCTGGCTCCTCGGGTCTTTCCCTGGCTTCAGACTCCTCGCAGACCCCTCCCCCCCCCACTCCTCGCAGACCCCTCCCCCCCACTCCTCGCAGGCCCCCCCCACTCCTCGCAGACCCCTCCCCCCCACTCCTCGCAGACCCCTCCCCCCCACTCCTCGCAGACCCCTCCCCCACTCCTCGCAGGCCCCTCCCCCATGCCTCACGGACCACTCCCCCACTCCTCGCAGACCCCGCCCCATTCCTTGCAGGCCCCTCCCCCACTCCGCACAGACCCCACCCCATTCCTTGCTGGCCCCGCCCCCACTCCTCACAGGCCCCACCCCCATGCCTTGCAGACCCCTCCCCTCATGGCCCCGCCCCATTTCTCACAGGCCCTTCCCCTCCCCACAGGTCCCTCCCCTATGCCCTCTCCTCCGCTCCCCCACTTCTCTCTCCGGCACATAGACCGTTAAATCTCCTGTTTATTTGTTTTCCCACGGCGCGCGTTCTCACACGTGCTGTTGACGTCAATGCAAATAAAACGGGGGTGTCTAGAAACAGAGGGAAAGAAAAGAAACGCGCATGCGCGACAGCAATATAAAAAAACAACCCAGTGACTGTAAGGAAGGGGAGCCTGGAAACAGGGAGGGGAAAGGTCAGCGCGTAGAGGCAGGAGGCTGTGATCTGCTGAGCAGTTCCGGCAGTGAGGCGAAGGGAGGGGAGAGTTCGGCAGGGACGGGGCGGCGGGCATCAAACAGTCACCATATTAATGGGGTGTCCCGGTGAGAAATAAAACGGATCCACCCGCGCTGCTCGGTGAAAGCCGCCATGATCTCCCCTTGCCGGTGTTAACCCGGCCCGCTAAACACACACATTATAAATGGGCGATTACGGGTTTGCATTCTTACAGACCGCGGCCAAGAGTGTCCTGGGCGGGGGTGGTGGTGTTTACCGATGCCCGGCGCCGGTGTTGGCGGCGGCCACGTCCTGTCCTTCCCCCTCTTTGTTACCCTCCTCCTCCTCCTCCCGTCCTCCCCCCGCAGCGGCCGGCCCCGCCTCTTTGTTTTTCCCACCAGTCACCCCGGCTCCATACGCCAGTCCTATTATGCAGGATGATGACCTTCTGATGCCGGACAGGGCAACAGGCATCACCACCGCCACCACTGCTGCCGACAGCACCAGCCGAACCCGCAGCAGCGCCGCCCCCACACCGGCTCCAGGCAGTGCCACCCGGCCGGCATCCGCGCAAAGCTACGGCACAAGCGACCAACAGCAGCAGGACAAGTGTCCGGACACCCTGACCAGACGGAGCCATCCTCCTCCTCCTCCACACCACGGCCGCCAGCTCCAGCCTGCCAGCCCGGGGGAGCAGCAGCATCGCCGGCAGGAGGAGGGAGAGGGAGGAGGAGACAGGGACGCGCTCGCCTCCGCCGATGCCTCTGCTGTTGCGGCCGCTGTGAACCTTGCAGAGCGCAGCCACCACCGCGGCCACAGGATGATGGAGTCTCCCGGTAACATGACGGCGACCGGCGGCGGCGGGGGGATCGGGATGTTACCGGGGCTCGGCGCCGGCTTTCAGCAGCAGCAGCTCCACCATCAGCAGGACCCCGGTGGAGGAGGAGGCGGCGGCAGCAGCAGCAGCGGCGGCAGCAGCAACGGCTCCTCCCCGTCTCCGGTCGCCGCTCTCACCGGCTTCGGCACCGCCTGGTCCCCGGCGCCCGCCGGTCAGATGAGCTCTTCGCCCGGATCCGGAGGTGCTGTTACCGCCCCGGGGCTGTCCGCCGGCCCGGGAGCCTGCCCCGTGCCCAGCCCCGCTGAAGACAGCTTCTTCCACGGCATCCCGTCCATCAACGGCACGGTTCTCTTCCAGAATTTCGCTGCTAACGCTGCCGGGATGAGCCACGGGTACGGGGGCAGCTTCTCCCCTTTACCTCAGCAGCAGCAGCAGAACCGGCGGTCTCCTGTCGGCCTTCAGCACCACCATCACCATCACCCCCAACACCAACACCAGGCCGCCTTCCCTCACCAGAGGAACACCTACAACCACCACCAGGTAAGGCTCAGGGCAGAGAGGCAGCTCCAACTCTGCCCACTGGCTCTGGCTCCCCTGCCCAGTCCCGGTTCCCCATCAGTGTCCCTGTCAGTGTCTCGGGCAGTCTCCGCATGTTTTTATCTCTGGATTTGATTCAGCTTTAGTTTAATGTTACGTTTAAAACGCTCTCTTCTGATTCCTTTCCCCCCCCCCCCCCCGGCCGCCGCTGCTTGTCTGAGCTGCGAGCCTGGTGTCCCCGGGTGTCGTGCTGTCTCTGGCTGTGTTTCTTTGCCGTGAGGGAGGTTGACACGGATCAGGAAAGGATCCGTCTCCCCTCCACTCCGACTGCTCCTGTACACGGCCGGCGAGCAGTTGGGAAACCCGGAGGCCTGTGTTTTTTTTCTCTTTTTAAACTATGGTGCAGAGTGCGAGTTGTCAACGCCTACAGATGATTACACAAAAACAAAACTCTTCAGATCTTTCTGGCGTTCTGCAACCACACCTAGGCTGAAGTTATTTAAGTCTTAAGATGAACTGATTCCGGATTGTTCCAAATATGTGCGAGAAAGACTAATTATTGAGTGCAGTTTAATAATAAGTATATTCGAGTGAATTAGTATTTTTTCCAATCGCCAATTTTCGTAATGTTGTAGAAAGATCTTGAGGATGCTAATACACTGGGGGGATTTAGTACTTGCCCAAAAAAGGTTAATTTGTGAAGAATAATTTATGCTTAATTCTGAACCAATGAGCCAAATGTAGGTGCAGTATTCAGTATGATACTGCAGCTGTGTTGGATGGACAGTAGTGACATGATGCAGAGAGGTGGTAGCAGTGGAAAATTACTGTGCAGTTTATTGTATGCACACACAACATTGTTTTCAGTTCTCTCTGGCCATTTAAAATAGGGAACAAGATTCTTAGCCAACACTGCATAAAATTCCAACTCTTTGTATTGCAAATCATTAAATAAATTACACCCTGTAATTTAAACATAGTTTGATCATCTCCTGCTTGATAGATTAATGCTGCATAAAACCTTAGTGTTTGTTGAAGTTGAAATAATACAATACTTAGCATTTTCAAATACCAATGACTACAGTAAATGTAATTTATGCAATGCGGTGAGAGAAATAGCTAGACAATGGGGTCTGAAAAATCCTATTGCACAGCAGCCAAAAAAACACTTCAGTAGGCTGCTAGAAAATGTAGTAGGACTTCAAACTACATGGTGGGCAAGCCTTTGGGATCAGGTTAGGACCTTTTCCATGATGTCTGAATGTGCTTCCATTGCTGTGCCACAGCGTTGTGGAACATCATTTGGGAAAACTGGAATGGCAGCCCAGGTTTATCATAGACTTTATAGGGACAACAAATTATTTAAATTTAATCTTAATAGATTGAATTTTTATAAATTGCATTTTAAAATCCCTAACTAGGCATATGAAATGTATTTTACAGTAATATGCATTAAGCAATATAACAATATATTGGCAAGTATGAGATTTGGAATTTTTTTAATTATACGCTTAATATTAGTCATATTGCTATGATGCATACCCTTCTTTCACTCCCCCCTTGTCCATTTGATGTGGTTGCTAGAATTTAAAAAAAAAAAAAAAAGGAAATCGCAAGATTTATAGTCTTCCAGAGAATGATTATAGATATTTTTCATGCAACTAACAGATCAGTGACATTGGTTAATTGTACCCAGGGCATCAGGAAAACAATTTAATCTAACTATAAGACCTATTACAGAGGTCAGTAGATTTTCCTGGGGTAAATTCTTCTGTACCTGAAGGATTTGATAAAATTGTAAAAGGACAAAGGTTCTGACAGAGTGCACTAATGCTGATTGTTGAAGATTTTAACCATGGGGACAGGGACCAAGTTTTTACCCAGCCTGTAATTAAAAATATGTCTTATTGCTAAATGTATGTGTATATATATTTATAATTTATGGTTTAATATTATCAGCCCATAATGAAACAGTCTCCATGGAACAGCCACCAGAGCAGTGGCTGGAGTGCAGGAGTCTCTTGGGGAGGCATGCAGACAAGGGATCACCGCAGAACTGGAGGTGTAGGAATGCCGACAACCGTGAACCAAATCTCTCCACTGAAGAAACCTTTCTCCAGTAATATTATAGCACCGCCCAAATTTCCTCGTTCAGCCCCAACACTGACGCCAAAATCTTGGATCGAAGACAATGTTTTCAGGACGGACAACAATAGCAACACTCTGTTACCGTTACAGGTAAGAACAGGACATGCTGTTTTCTTTGGCATGCAAATAGTCAAAAATAAAATGCTTTACTGTATTTCCTTGAAGAGTAAGTTGCACCAGAAACATTAAAAAAAAAAAAAAATTCTGACAAAAAACAATGGTTTACTATTTCATTCTCTCTTCCTTGCCCACTACCATATTTGTTTGAACAGTAAATGCCAATGTAATTTTTGAAGAATTTTCTGAGGATTATTAAGCTAGATGTTGTGAAGGAATTGAAGTAAAATAAGAGGAATAGTCATCCAGTCAGAGTATTTCACTGATGTTATGATTCCAGGTATCTGATGGCTTTTCTTGCATTTTTGGGCTCAGTGGCTGTAGTTAGTTTCCTGTTCCCTGTAACACCATCAGTATTTTAATTAAAATGCCGACAGTTAAAATCAGCAGAGCTCCACTAATGGCGCACTGGGAGGCATGCACAGCCCGTTGTGGTGCTGAGCCTTTTGACCGAGGAAGGCCATAGGTTTGTTCTGCTAGTCCAGGTTGAGGAATCGACCAGGGTTTGTGTCACTGCTCGCTACTTAAAAATCCCTTTTGGAAAGTGTGCACAAATAGATGTTGAGTGAGGAAGAAATCAGCTGTGGTGCTGCAGTGGGTGAGTAGCCAGCCTGCTGATACTCATCGTCTAAACTTGCACATCAAGAATAGTCACTTGGGCGAGGTGGTGGGCCCTACGTAGCTGCAACACAGCATGACTCAGCAGCTTCAGGAGAAGAGGCAAGAAATCAACATTGGCAAATGAACAAAACACTTGATCATTTTGGTAAATTATTTATTTAGAACAATGCAAGTCTACAGCCAAGAAGGAGGCCATTTGAGTCTTTGTGTCTGTGCTGGCTCTTTGCTACAGCAATCCAAAACTAATTCCTCTGCTCTGCCCATAGCCCTGTACTTAAAAATACAGTCTGATGGTGAAACTTGCTCTAAAAAGGAGTTTTATACATTATATTAAAAATGTATATTTAATGTACCTACATTCTTAGTACTTTAAAAAAAAAAGTTTAAAAAATGTAAATGGGAAACGGATTCAGTAACTGAGCTAGTGCAGCTTTCCTCTAACCCGTGTCTGATTCACTTGGTGCAGTGATAGACATGATGGGTTCACTGTTGCACCTAGTTACTGTACTGGTGTTGTCGCTAAGATTTGATGAAAGTGTAATGGTGGGTGTGTGGAATTTTTATCTCGTCCATTAGAATTGTGTACAACAACTAGCAGTACAATCACATTACTGTATTGATACCAACACACCTGGGGGGGGGGGCGGGGTGCGCAGTTGGGGGAGAAATCACATGGAAAGTCAATATACAGTTCTTGCGTGGTTCTCTTAATCACCACAAATTGTCCCGACCTGAAGTGTACCTTTTAGAATTAAAATATTTCTTAAAAAAACCCCACCGATGTCAAATTAACACATATAGAGCTTTTTGTATAATAGCTGTGGAGATCTGCGAGTGGTCTTATGTGAGGTTCTACATATATTTTCTGCTTTTGTGATCATTGCATTGGATGTTGGAAATCTTGGTTTATATTAGGAAGGTATTTTGTGCAAAATCCCCAACACTCATCGTTGTATGCATTCATGGCTTTGTGCATACAAATCTTTGATTTCTTTGGGAAATGCAGTGTAATTTAAATTCCTAATGTTAACGAACATAAGAAATAGGAGCAGGAGTAGGCCAATCGGCCCCTTGAGCCTGCTCCGCCATTCAATAAGATCATGGCTGATCTGATCCTAACCGCCAATCCACTATCACAGAACCATTTCCTGAATCTAACAGAATTAGACACACGAAATAGGAGCAGGATCAGGCTACACGGCCCCTGGGCCCGCTCCGCTACCCACAGGGCCATGTCCGATCCGAACCTAGACTCATGTCCAAATTCCTGCCCGGTCCCCGTAACCCTTAATTCCCCTTACTTCTAGGAAACTGTCTATTTCTGTTTTAAATTTATGTAATGATGTAGCTTCTACAGCTTTTTGGGGCAGCATATTCCATGGACCTACCACCCTCTGAGTGAAGTAGTTCCTCCTCATCTCAGTTTTGAAAGAGCAGCCCCTTATTCTAAGACTATGCCCCCTAGTTCTAGTTTCACCCATCATCGGGAACATCCTCCCCGCATCCACCCGATCCAACCCCTTCACAATCTTATATGTTTCCGTAAGATCGCCTCTCATTCTTCTGAACTCCAATGAGTAGAGTCCCAATCTACTCAACCTCTCCTCATATGTCCATCCCCTCATCCCCGGGATTAACCGAGTGAACCTCCTTTGTACTGACTCGAGAGCAAGTATGTCCTTTCTTAAGTATGGACACCAAAACTGTATGCAGTATTCCAGGTGCGGTCTCACCAATACCTTGTACAACTGAAGCAATACCTCCCTATTTTTATATTCTATCCCCCTAGCAATGAAAGCCAACATTCCATTGGCCTTCTTAATCACTTGCTGCACCTGCATACTAACCTTTTGAGTTTCGTGCACCAGGACCCCCAGATCCCTTTGTACTTCAGTACTTTCCAGTTTCTTGCCATTAAGATAATAACTTGCTCTACGATTTTTCCTGCCAAAGTGCATCACCTCACACTTTCCAGTATTGTATTCCATCTGCCAAATCCCTGCCCACTTACTTAGCCTGTCTATGTTCCCTTGCAGGTTTTTTATGTCCTCCTCACTCACTAATTTCCCTCCCATCTTAGTATCATCTGCAAACTTTGATATGTTACACTCGGTCCCCTCCTCCAAATCGTTAATATAGATTGTAAAGAGTTGGGGACCCAGCACTGACCCCTGCGGAACACCACTAGTTACTGATTGCCAGTCTGAGAATGAACCATTTATCCCAACTCTCTGCCTTCTGTTAGATAGCCAATCCTCTATCCATGCCAGAATATTACCCCCAATCCCATGCTATTTTATCTTAAGCAATAATCTTTTGTGTGGCACCTTGTCAAATGCCTTTTGGAAGTCTAAATACACTACGTCCACTGGTTCACCTTTATCCACCCTATATGTTACTTCCTCAAAGAACTCCAGCAAATTTGTCAAACATGACTTCCCCTTCATAAAACCATGCTGACTTTGTCCTATTAAATTATGATTATCCAAATGTCCTGTTACTGTCTTCTTAATAATGGACTCCAAAATATTGCCTACCACAGATGTTAGGCTAACCGGTCTATAGTTTCCAGCCTTCTGTCTACTGCCCTTTTTAAATAAGGGTGTTACATTAGCAGTTTTCCAGTCTGCCGGGACCTTTGCCGAGTCCAGGGAGTTTTGGAAAATTATTACCAATGCATCCACAATCCCTACCGCCACTTCCCTCAAGACCCTAGGATGTAAGCCATCAGGTCCAGGTGATTTATCTGCCTTGAGTCCCATTATTTTACCGAGTACCACTTCCTTAGTGATTTTGATCGTGTTTAGCTCCTCCCCCCCCCCCCCCCCCCCCTTTAGCCCCCTGTTTGTCCAGTGTTGGGATATTCTTAGTGTCTTCTACTGTAAAGACTGATATAAAATATTCATTCAGTGTTTTTGCCATCTCCATATTTCCCACCATTAATTTCCCGGTCTCATCCTCTAAGGGACCAACATTTACTTTAGCCACCCTTTTTCTTTTTATATAACTATAAAAACTCTTACTATCTGTTTTTATATTTTTTGCTAATTTACTTTCATAATCTATCTTCCCTTTCTTAATCAATCTTTTTGTTATTTTTTGCTGTCTTTTAAAGTTTTCCCAATCCTCTATCCTCCCACTAGATTTGGCTACCTTATATGCCCTTGTTTTTAGTCAAATACTATCCTTAATTTCTTTACTTAGCCACGGATGGCTGTCTTTTCTTTTACACCCTTTTCTTCTCAGTGGAATATATATTTTTTGGAAGTTGTAAAATAACTCCTTAAATGTACACCACTGATCATGTATCGTCTTACCCTTTAATCTATTTTCCCAATCCACTCTACTCAATTCCGCTCTCATACCTTCATAGTCTCCTTTATTCAAGCTTAGCACGCTTGTTTGAGATCCAACCTTCTCACCCTCTAATTGAATATGGAATTCAACCATGTTATGGTCACTCATTCCAAGGGGATCCTTTACTAGGACATTTTTAATTAATCCTGCCTCGTTACACAGGACCAGATCTAAGGTTGCTTGCCCCCTGGTCGGTTCAGTTACATACTGCTCAAGAAACCCATCCCTAATACACTCAATGAACTCATCCTCAAGGCAGCCCTGCCCAATTTGATTTGTCCAATTAATATGATAGTTAAAATCCCCCATAATTATAGATGTTCCCTTATTACAAGCCTCAACTATTTCCTGATTGATACTCCGTCCAACAGAGTTGCCACTGTTCGGAGGCCTATAGACTACGCCCACTAGTGTTTTTTTCCCCTTTATTATTCCTTACCTCCACCCAAACTTTCATTATCCTGAGCTTTTGACCCAATATCATTTCTCTGTATTACAGTGATTCCTTCCTTTATTAACATAGCCACCCCACCTCCCCTTCCTTCCTGCCTGTCCTTCCTGATCGTTAAATAACCTGGTATGTTTAATTCCCAGGCATTGTCACCCTGCAGCCATGTTTCTGTAATGGCCACAAGATCATACCCATATGTAGTTATTTGTGCCATTAACTCGTCTATTTTGTTACGAATGCTACGTGCATTCAGATAGAGAACATTCAAATATGTTTTGTGACACTTAGTTCCTGCTTTTGCCCTTTTTATTACTTTACCTTTTACTCCATACCTTCTGCCCCTTCCTGACACGCTCTGGTTTTTAATTTCCCCACTGCTACCTAAGTCTATGACCTTCTCTGTTGTCATTTTTATTATTTGCTCTCTGGGAACCTCCCCCCCACTAGTTAGTTTAAAGCCCTCTCTCTACAGCCCTAGTTATATGATCCGCCAGGACTCTAGTCCCAGCACTGGCCAAGTGAAGCCCGTCCCAACGGAACAGCTCCCTCCTGCCCCAGTACTGGTGCCAGTGTCCCAGGAAGCAAAACCCATTTCTCCCACACCAGTCTTTGAGCCACGCATTTAACTCTCTAATTTTATTTGTCCTAGCCAAATTCGCTCGTGGCTCGGGTAAGAATCCAGAGATTATTACCCTTGTGGTTCTGCTTTTTAATTTGGCCCCTAGCTGCTCAAACTCCCTCAGCAGAACCTCCTTCCTTGTCCTATCTATGTCGTTGGTACCAACATGGACCACGACAACTGGATCCTCCCCCTCCCACTCCAAGTTTCTCTCCAGTCCAGAGGAGATGTCCTTAACCCTGGCACCGGGCTGGCAACACAGCCTTCGGGACTCTCGCTCTCGGCTGCAAAGAACTCTATCTATCCCCCACCACTACAACATTTCTTTTAACTCCCCCCACTTGAATGGCCCCCCGCTCCACGGTGCTGTGGCCAGGTTGCTCATCCTTCCCGCAGTCCCTGTTCCCATCCTCACGGAGTAAGAGCCTCGAACCTGTTGGACAAGTGCAAGGGCTGCGGCTCCTCCAATATTACCTCCTGGATCCCCGTACCTGCCTCACTTCTAGTCACACCATCCTGACCCTGGCCATGGACTACATCTGAATTAATTAATCTAATTGGTGTGACTACCTCCTGATACACAGAGTCCAGGTAACTCTCCCCCTCCCTGATGTGTCTGTGTTTGAAGCTCGGACTCCAGCTCTTCAACACGGAGCCGGAGTTCCTCGAGTAGCCAACACTTACTGCAAATGTGATCACCGTGAGCATCAATGGTGTTCACCAGCTCCCACATATTGCAGCAGCAACACATCACCTGATCTCCCATTCTATGTAATTAATTAAATTTATTAATATTATTCTTAAATACCCTCTGCCCCGATTCTAGATGGTGAATATCACACCTTAGAAACTATAAACCAAAGAGATTTAAGCTTAAAAAGGGAGAAATACTTACCAACCAATCACTTACCCGCTTTCTGGTGACATCACACTTGGATTACTTTTTACCTCTCTCCCTCTGAGTTCCCAGACTGGAGGCTGGTACACCTTACCTGGTCTCTGGGGCCTTTTATATGCCCCGCTCTGCCGCTCGAGATTCCCGCCGACGCTGTGAGGCCTTACCTGGGTCTCTGGGGCCTTTTATAGCCCCGCTCTGCCGCCCGAGATTCCCGCCGACACTGTGAGGCCTTACCTGGTCTCTGGGACTTTTATAGCCCCGCTCTGCCGCTCGAGATTCCCGCCGACGCTGTGAGGCCTTACCTGGTCTCTGGGACTTTTATAGCCCCGCTGCTGCCACTGAAATTCCCGCCGACGCTCGAATATACCTCATAGAAGCAGTTAGCTTGACAAACAAAATCTTTTTGATGAATATGTTTAAAATAAACCCTCTGAGTGGGAGCCGCCTTCTTGGTTTCACATAAAGTTATGTTAAAGATTGATCTGAATGTGACCAGATCAATCTTGGCTAACAGTCTGTTTTAGTGATATTGGTTGAGGAATAATTATTGGACAGGACTCCGGGATAACTAAAATAAAAACAGAAAATGCTGGAAATACTCAGCAGGTCAGGCAGCATCTGTGGCGAGAGAAACAGAGTTAACGTTTCAGGTCGGTGACCTTTCGTCAGAAATTCAACTAGATTAGTTAGACATGACTTGGTCTTTACAAATTCATACTGGTTCTCTCTGATCAGTTCATATTTGTCCAAGTGCTCAGTCACTCTGTCCCGAATGACAGATTCTAATAACTTCTCCACAACAAACGTTAGACTGATAGGTCTATAGTTTTCTGGGTTCTCTCTCCCACCCTTCTTTAAGTAATGGAGTGACATTAGCAATTTTCCAATCCAAGAGGACAGTAGCTGAATCAAGAAAGTTTTAGAAGATTATGACTAAAGAAAGATCATGACAAAGAAGATATTCTACACGAATAGCCTGCAGTCTATGGTTCTGTCAGTGGTACGGCACCTGCAGTTACCTGCAGTGGGGCATGCAGGCAGACAACCTCCAAATGAGGAACTGTGTACATGCACAAAACTGACTGAACAACTTCAGGATTTCAGCATTTTTGGCATTTATCGCAAAAGGGTTTACTCGCCCCCAAGTGTTGTTAAATTAGAAAGCTTAAGTTATATGCACTATAAATGGGATGCATCCATTTGGAATCTGCAGTTTTTCACTTTTAGAATTTTTGGGCCGTGTTAGGAATGTTCTAAGCTACTCATTTAATGTGTATCTTAAACTTTGTTATTTGTAATGTATAAAACTGGGGTGTTATTAAAACACTAATCTTGGAGTCACTGCGTGTGTTGCTTAGTCTAGATTATTTATTAAAAAGCTAAATCACAGCCTTCCATTGGATTTAAAATAACCATTTATTTAAAAAAAACAAGATGTAGGGTGCAGAATTTTTTTTGAGCCATTAATTTAGGAAACCACATGGTTTTTATATTAAACTGTATCTGTTGGTGCATTCCCTCCTAAGTCATGCCATCCTTTTTTAAAACACATCACAGTGAGACTCTCCACAATTTCTTCCCCTCCTCATAGTGACTATACATATTGCTAGCTTCTTATAGACGATGTTTGGTATCCAAAATCACCAGCAGTTGCTGTGACTGTAATTGCCAGATCATTATTAAATATACCAGAATTATTGTTTGAAAAATATACTAATTACTAAAGCAAATCTTGTTATTTAGGTCCACATAAGTAAATGCCAAGGGAAGCTGAAATGTATCTTGTTCATGTGACCATGTACTTTGATACCCAATTCAAGTATTCCAGTCAGTCACCATTATACTGTAGTAGGCGAATTGGAAAATATAAAACACTGGATAACACCATTTTACCTAATTAATGTTGATAATCTACCCTGTGTTATGATGTAGAATTGTGCAGTATTGATATGAAATGAAGCATTGCTTAACAGAGGGCTGTAAATTGAGCTGTAATGGCAACCATGTTACAATTAAGTATTTTTCTGAACATTCAAAACAGTTTTTTATGCTTTTTACGCATGAGTAAAATTTTCATCTTGTTTGCATAGAAACGGAGCTTAATTTATTGAGCGATGATCAGAAATTGATTCCTTTGCTACTTATTATGCTGAGCAGAGATTGGTTATAAACAGAAAGAAGATCTGGCAATATCTTGGGAAATTGTGTATGCCCAGTATGATTTTCTGTCCATTAATGGGCAGAAAATTGCAGGCTGGGCAGCTTCAATTTTCTGAGATGTGCTCCATGTGAGATTTGGAGCACAGAATCACTCCTGTGGTGACTGCTTCCTTGCAGTTCGATCTCTTTAATCAACAAGAAAACTAAAAATAATCAATGTGTATCTACCAAAACAAGCTCACTGGAGAAAATGTTCTTTCATCATCTTAAAGAAAACTTGTTGCTGTAATTGTTTCATATTTGTTCAGTGTCTTAATATTGACAACCATGTGGCTCTGTTCATGATTATGCACATTTTTGTAGACGTAGCCTTCGGTGAATATTTGAGACTAAAACTGTATGAGTCCTTCAGTCAGTCTTACTTTTACTCATGAAAAGCATTAATAGGCTGATTTCTACCTTCACCTAGGACAATAATGGGTGTTGGAAATACATCAAGTGTACAGCACAGAAATAGGCCATTCGACACAACTGGGGCTGGTCTATGCCGGCATTAGGCTCCACACGAGCTTCCTCCCACCCTACTTCATCGAACCCAGTCAGCGTATCCTTCTATTCCTTTCTCCCTCTTGTGCTTATCTAGCTTCCCCTTAAATGCATCTCTGCTATTTGCCACAATTACTGCTTGTGGTAGTGCGTTCAACATTCTAACCACTCTTTGGGTAAAGAAGTTTCTCCTGAATTCCCTATTGGATTTATTAGTGACCATCTGATATGTATGGCCTCTAGTTTTGGACTCTCCACAAGTGGAAACATTTTCTCTACATCTGCCCTTTCAAACCCTTTCATTGTCTTAAAGACCTCCATCAGGTCACCCCTCATCCTTCTCTTTTCTGTAGAAAAAAAGCCCCAACCCATTCAACCTTTCCTGATGGGGATATCCCCTCTGTTCTGCTATCATCCTTGTGAATCTTTTCTGCACCTTCTCTAATGCCTCTATTTCCTTTTTATAATATGGAGACTAGAACTGCGGACAGTACTTCAAGTGTGGTCTAACCAAAGTTCGATATAAGTTTAACATAACTTGTCTGCTTTTCAATTCTATGATTGTTTTAATATTTTTCATTGATAACTTGAAGCTTCAATCACTTCGTCTCTCCCAGGGAAAAGCAATCTGAGCAATCATTTTGGATCAGAATGGAGATCTGGTTATCAAAAGACGAAGATAATTGTGAAACGAGAGGTGGGGTAGTTTTGGAACTGGATGTATTACTGCCTTTATATTGGTACATGTTTAGGTTGGATTCCAGGAGACCAGCATCCTCGAGCCAGCTCCCGTCATTTACACTACTAAATATGACTCCGAGACAACAGAAAACTAGTTTTACAGCTCTGTTGCTGAGATAAGGGAGCCGGATTTAGCAGCATAAATGTTGGGTACCAACTCGCCAATGAAGGTCTCCTGGGATCTGACCTATACGAGCGGCAGTACAGCTGCTTTTATAATTGACGTAACCCATGTTCGTGCCGCCAGCTCCCATTGGCGCAACTGGTGACCGCACAAAATTAAACTTGCTGCATTTGGTGCGGCTGGCCACTGGGAAGACCTAATTTAAGAAAACATTTTTATGTAATTGAATCTTCTCGGCAGCTTGCCTTAACAAATCCAGCAAGGTTTCTTTAGAGTTGCCTCCAGGAGCCATGGCAGTAGCACAGCATTTGACTCAATATAAAAGTGACATAACTAAAATTGAGTGGCGTGAACAAACAAAACACGCAGATTTCATTGCCAGTCTTTGTTGAAAGCTTTTCCTAGTTATGGTTTCCATGTACTTCATTTTTGTACAGCTAGATGACCTCCAGTCTATTCATTGCATTGTGATGAGAAATGAATTATGTTAATGTTATATTGCTGCAGAACCTGTTGAAGTCAGCTGTCTAAGGTAGTTTGGTGTAAATGAGCAGGGAATAATACTTGACAATTTGTGGCACTTTTATCCCCTAGAATCACTGAACAAAATATAGGGAAGAAAATATATGGATAGTTAGAAATGACTTCAGCCAGGCAAAAGATTTTGGGTTGGAGTTTAGGTGTTTAAAAACTCTTTGAATGTACATTACAGGTTGTTAACGATTCTTGATCGAAAAGTGTTTGTAGACTTGATCAACAGCAACCACAGAGAGGCAGTTTTGTATGAAAAATGTTTTTGGGCCTATGTGATCATTTGAAGTAACATTCTTTTGATCCATAATACAATATTAGATTATATGTTACAAACGTGACCCTTTTTCTGCTTCTCTTATTAAAAGTGTTGAGTTTGGGCCATTTGATGGCTTATTCAATCAATGCCACCTACCCGTGATGAGGTCTGTGGGAAGCACATGCCTCCATTACTTTTCCAGTGATGTGATTCGTCATTATCAAACCCTGCTTCGTAGCCAGCTTCCCTGCCCCTCTTCCAGGGCAACTCTGGATTTGCCTATTACTCAGGCATAGGCCCTGCTCGCTGCCTTCCCTGGTTGGTAGCTGCCTGCAGCCTCAACTTAGACCCAGTTTCCCTATGCTGGAGGTAAAGGCCTCCTGATTTTCCAGCCCCAGCATCAGCTGCAAGGCCTCCTGCTTTCTCAGAGGCAACAGATATTTCCTGTCTAGAAATGGCTCAGCAATTCTGGGCAGCTGCCTCCAAGCGGAAACCCAACAAGGAAACTCGGAAGGACAGGAAGGGTCCCTGTGCCTGCCACCAATTTCAAGGCGGAGACTCTAAAAATTGTCCTAAGTCCAAGCTGACTAAATGTTTTATACGGCTTGTGTGTTTAGTCTATTGAGTGAAGATGTTGCAGGGAGAAGTGGTAAAAGAGAGAAATGTTGAGAGAAAATCATTGTTCTTTAGCAATGGGAAATGCCTTTTACACGATTTGGCTGTGTATTGTACGATTCTGCGCTACATTTTCATACTCTTAAACTCTGCAGTGTGGTGCCTTTATGATTTTCATTATAAAAATACTTTCATTTTTTAATGTTACTAATGAGGTTTTATGGAGCCAATTATTAATAGTTAAAGTTTAGTTAACAACCTACTGGTTATTAGGTAGATGGAATTGAGATTTGATTTGCAGCTTATTGATTTAATAGCTGTTTAGTAACCAGGATTAGTTAACATCATTAGCAAAGGAACTGCCAGAAACAAATTGCACAGCCTGTGCCGAGTAAGAGCATAATGCGTTTTATTGGAAAATTGCTGCCTACACTCGCATATATAGACTGCAAATTTAATTGAGGAGGCGGGATGGGGGCGGGACAGTTGGTTTCCGGATTCCGGTCCCGCTCCCAGCTGCAGCCACACTATAAATGTGATTTTCACTTGATTGGCCTTGTTAAGCCCGCCCTGCAGGCTTCCCGGCCAATTAACAGAAAGCGGGTCTGATGACGTCATTTGATGACGCGTCATCAGCCGGTTTCCTTAAAGGGACTGCGTCCATATGGAGTTTGACCGTTGTTCTGTCAGTGTTTGACAGCATTGAGGTGCTGCAAACACTGACAATCACTGCACAAAGGTGAACACTTGCATCCAGGCTCTCCAATGACTCCCTCCATATGGAGGGAGTCATAGCATACAGGGAGGTTCTCTTCCCTTCCATGGTCGGAAGAGACCTCCCCAGGACACCAACGTACCTAGAACCTCCACCCAACTCTTTCTATCTACTTTATCACTTCCCCATCTCACTAGCCACCCCTCACACTCGCCCTCATCCTACTGCAAGCATACCAGCTAACAACACACAAGGGTAGGCACTTGAGAGGTTTAGCAATGTCCATGTGAAGTTTCTGGTAATGTGCTGTCATACAGTGAAATCTCTTTTTCAAAAAGTGTCCCTTATTGGACAGATCTGAGCGCACATTGAGAAGTGTCTTACTGAGTTCCAGTGATTGTTCAGACATAACTCGCCCGCCCCCCCAGTCTATAGTGATGAGAGTGCATGGAATGGCTTGGACATTAAAGGGATGCTTCACGGCGCTGGTGTGGGATGGTGTCAACCTGGCGCATCATGTGGCAGCCAGGGTTAACAGCATCAAGTGAAGAAAATCTGGCTATGGTGAAGCCATTGCTCTCGGGCCGCAATGTTGTCGGGCTGATGCCCTGTGTCCAGGTGATGGCAGAGAAGGTTGGTGATGTTGGTGTTGGGGTTGATATTGGTGTTGGGGTTGATCATGGAAGGATTCGAAGGACCAAGGTCTGATTGTTTCATGTTGCTGGAATAGATGGCAGCTGCAGGTGAGATGACCGAAGCGATCTGTCACTGGTGAGAGAGGTTCTCCCAATGAGGTGGCACTGGACATCCAGTTGGATCTAAAAACCTGTAAGCTAAAGAAATCTCTGTGTATTAGAAATGCAGTAACCAACATTTTCTGCGCTCTGAAACTGACCATCTTCAACATGGCTTCCTTGACACCACTTCTGCAGCTGTCAGCTTTTCACAAACCTCAGAGCAGACTCAAATCACACCAGGTTGAGCTGACGTGTTCCCCGAACAGCGGGTAACCCGTGGGGGAGAACGTAAAATTAGAAGTAAACCTCAAAATAGTCTTACATTGGCTCTTAACAACCCATTTAAGCAGCTGAATTGTATCCCCCGCCGCTTGGTGTCGGGTCAGTTCTCCGCTGACAGACCCGACACCTGGGAAACTCGGGTGGAGGCGGGTTGACCACGGGTTTCCTACCCGCTGTCAATCTTTGCTATTTTGACAGCGAACCCGCCCTCTGAGCGCTCTTAAATTCGCAGCCATAGTGACACAGTATCAATCTCTACTTTCTAGCCAAAAAATGCTGGAAAATAATTGACCCACATATAAGACACTCTAAGTCATTGCAGCTCGTCAAAGAGTGGGGAAGTTTGATTTTTAATGCATTCTGACTGTTCTGTCTTCTCGCACCACTGGAGTGCGAACCAGAAAGAGGCAAATGGCACTGGAGAGTTAACTGGAACTGGGTTCGTGCACTATCCAAAGTGAGCTATGGTACCATCCACCCCAATGACTTGTACATAAAACAACCCAACATCTTTCAAATCCCAGTTAGTGACCTAAATGTTTAATCTTAAACTGCAATTATATCCATATGTACTGTTTAAATAAGAAATATGAAGAGTATTTGAATGGATACATTCATATTCTTCAGTTGAGACCAACTAATGATCGTCAAAGGTTGCAGTTGAAAATATTAACAGCATTTTAAAACTTTGGAAGAGATATCTATCTAAGATAGAACTGAAAACCTTCAAGTGTTAAGCATTGGGGAGCAAGGAGTTAAAAGAATATGATGAACATGAGCTAATGAAGCAGAGCATACAAATGTTGGGATGATGAACAGAAAGCTGGCAAAAAAGCGAGAGTGAAGGAATAACTAAGTGTGAGAAATAAGAGAATGTTATGCATGGGGAAGTGCGAGGCGATGCATTTTTGGGGGAAAACAAAGAATGGGAGTATGCACTCAATGGCAAGATGCTGAAGGTTGTGGCGGAACAGAAACCTAGGGGTTCAAATACAGTACATAGCACCTTGAAAGTGAGAGAGCAGGTCGATCAAGCCATAGAAAGGTCAAAAGAATGTTATTAGATTTTTATAAATAGGCATATAGAGTACGAGATTGAAGAAGTGATGATTAATTTATGCAAAGCATTGGTTAGGCCACAGCGTTGTGTACAGTTTTGGGTGTTCGCATTATAAAAAGGACATTAAAGTTATAGAAAGCATACTGAAAATGGGGGTGGGGTGGAATTCTGGTTACGAGGAGCGACGTGAGATACTGAGACTATTTCCAGTGGAGCAGAGAAGACTTAAGAGGTTTTACAATTTTGAATGGTTTTGAAAGGGTGAATAGGGAAAAGACTTCCTCTGATTGGAGAGTCAGTACTGAGGAACCATCAATTAAAATTGTCACTGAGAGTGAGGAGAGGTTCAGAGAAATTTCTTTATGCAGAGAGTTGCTCTACCACAGTGAGTAGTTGAGGACGAGACCATTGCACCTTTTTAAGGGTAAAATGGAAAAAAACATTTGAAGCAGAGGAAAATACAGCAGTATGGGAAGAGAACAGGACAATGGGATTTGTGTTTGATTGCTTTCAAAGAGCTGTCACAAACATGGTGGGCGAAGGCATCTCTTGTGCTGTAAACTCTTATGGCTCTGTTTTGCTCTGGCTAAATATTTCAATATATTCTATTTGATAGTTTTAAAATTGCTTCTTCACATCAGGCAATCAGTTTACTATTACTGCCGAGTCTCGTTCCACGTCTTTGTGCTAATTTTACCCTATTTATTGCATAGTACGTCATATTTATTTCCAATGTGTAATATTTTACATTTGTCAACATAAAATTTTATTTGTCTGCCTAATTACATAACTGATCATTATATCTTCAAGTTTTTAACTGCTTCCTCTGTCTCTATTACTCTCCCTTAATGTTGACAAATTTGACATCTAGGCCTACATTAAAAAAAAAGGTTTGGCATTCGCACCTTAGTTCCCAGTGGACCCGAGTCCACAGCAAAAACTGCCCATAATTCAACGTTCTATTTGTAATATAGATTGGAAACGAGGGACTAAGCACTGACCCCTGCAGAAGTCCACTCAACACCTTCCTCACAATCTAATAGTACTGTCATGAGTACTCTACTTCCTATTTTGTTGGATAAAGTCTTATCCCATGTCCTTTAGTTTATCAGAAGTCTTTCATATAGAACTTGTCCAAACGCTTTCTGATAGTCCAAATAAATCATGTCATTGTCTACTGTGTTTGTAGCATCTTCAAAATTGTCAAGGACATTTGTCAGATAGCATCTTTTACTTCTATAGCATAAGCTAGATGTAAAGTAAAGCCTCCACTCTGCTGCAGCTTCTGAGTACTCCTAGTGCCTTCATGTGTTTTTTCCCCCATTACCTACATCTTTATGGTTTTTTTGCTGACATTACAAATGTAGTGTTGCATTATGGGCAGTTTGTGTTGTGAACCTAAGTTCACTGGGAACTGACTTGAGAATATTGAACTTTATTTTTATGTTAGACCCCTATAGCTGGTAAAAGACTTTCACCCCATTAAACTTTGCGGTTTTGGACACAGATCCTAGAGTTAGAAGAAAATGCTTACGTGAGTACATGCTAATCAGTACAGATTTGGCTAATTTTATTATTCAGCTTGAACTAAGTATGGCGACCATGTGATTGCTACTAAGTATTTAATCCTATATTCTATGGATTTACATTACTGCATGCTGATGAACTAATATCACATGGAAGTTGGTCATAAGACATGTGAATAGAGAAATTAAAGCAGAGTGGGTTTCCAGATCAAAATTCTGTTCAATTCATAAGTCAGATATATCAATCATGTGTACAGTTTTTGGTTTCTGTATAGGGTCCTACTCAGTTTGCAACAACAATTCAGAAGTGTAACAGTGGGGGTGGGGTGCATTGAGTTAATATCTTGACCTTTGGGGTTTGGATTTGAAACCAGCCAGATTGATGGTACAAAAGTCTGCTCTCCCTTTGTGGCGATTCGTATGTTCATGTGTACTGTGGACTATGAAATAAGGTTGGATAATTTTAAGTCCATTCCTAGTAAATCTATGTCTGAAACACAATGTTACCTACAATTTGGGAAAATGTGGATATAATAACTGCTGGTATAGGAAGTTGAAAACATTTGTACTGGTGTACAGTAGGACCCTTTTCTGTGGCAGGTTAATGATTAAGAGGGGAAGATATTTTTGGTTGCTGCATATTAGCAACATCATAAACTTAGTGAGCCGATTTCTTTTGTTCACTATTTCTAGCAATATCATAGATGTGTTTTAAAAGAATAGCTCTATATAATAATGTAGAAGAGCATGCTGGAAGCAGCACCAGGTGTACCTGAAAATACAGCTACAAGCATACTAAACCGCAGAAGCAGCATGCAGACTAAGAGAACCCACAACAAACAGATCAGATCAAAGCTCTGTAGTCCTGCCACATCCAGCCGTGAATGGTGGTAGACACTTAAGCAACTAACTAGAAGAAGAGGCTCTATGAACATCCCCATCCTCAATGATGGCAGAGATCAGCACCTGGATTCTGCCAGGACTTCTCGGCTCCAGACCATATTACAGCCTTGGCCCAAACATGGACAAAAGAGCTGAATTCCAGAGGTGAGAGTGACTGGAGTGACTGCGCTTGACATCAAGGCAGCATTTAACCGAATGTGGCCTCAACGAGCCCTAGTAAAATTGAAGTCGGTGGGAACCGGGGTGGGGTGGGGGGAAACTCTCCAGTTGCTGGAGTCAAACCTAGCACAAAGGAAGATGGTTGTGGTGGTTGGAGGTCAATCATCTCAGCTCCAGGATATCGCTGCAGGAGTTCCTCAGGGCAGTGTCCTCGGTCCAACCATCTTCAGCTGCTTCATCAATTACCTTCCTTTCATCATAAGGTCAGAAGTGGGGATGTTCGCTGATTATTGCAGTGTTCAGTTCCATTCACAACTCCTCAGATAATTAAACAGTCCATGCCCGCATGTAGCAAGACCTGGACGACATTCATGCTTGGGCTGATACATGGCAGGTAACATTCGCGCCACACAAGTGCCAGGCAACGACTATCTCCAACAAGCGAGAGTCTAACCACCGCCCCATGACATTCAACAGCATTACCTTCGCCGAATCCCCACCATCAACATCCTGGGGGTTACCATTGACCAGAAACGTAACTGGACCAGCCACATAAATACTGTGGCCACAACAGCAGGTCAGAGGCTGGGTATTCTGCTGCAAGTGTCTCACCTCCTGACCCCCCCAAAGCCTTTCCACCATCTACAAGGCATAAGTCAGGAGTGTGTTGGAATACTCTCCACTTGCCTGGATGAGTACCTCCAACAACACTCAAGAAGCTCGACACCATTCAGGACAAAGCAGCCCACTTGATTGGCACCCCATCCACCACCTTAAACATTTACTCGCTTTACCATCAGCGCACCCTGGCTGCAGTGTGTACCATCTACAAAATGTACTGCAACAACTCGCCAAGGCTTCTTCGACAGCACATTCCAAACCCGCAACCTCTACCACCACCACCACCTTCTTTCGTATGGTAGTAGCAAAACAAATCAAATGTCAATATCTAAGTCAGATATCCAGGTGTAACGACGTGGATATCTTGTAGGCTACCTGCGAATTTCCTCTGAGCGCAGTGCTCCATGATGTGCTCCAAGGTCTGATTAGGAGCTCCACAGTCACATGATTGGGATGCTTTAATCTTCCATCTATGGAGAAGGTGACAGCATCTACCTTGACCAGTTCTGAGGCGGTTGATGGTTGTCCACTGTTTGCAAGGAAGGTTTGATTCTTCAGGTTGTACTGTGGGGTCCTCTGTAAGGAATCCATTCCGTATGTCATAGTTCTTCCAAGCATTTTGCCATCGGTCATCAAGGCTGAGGGGAGATCACTGAAGGGCTTTGCTAACGGTCCAAAATGGCCTTCTAGATTTGAGACGAGTTGGTGGGTAGGTTGTTCAAGTCGGCCTGGATAGGCATGTCTTTGCTGGTGTAGCGGTTGTATTCTCTGGAGACTGCATATTTGTGGTGTGATGTTTGCAAGCATGGGCAGCCAAGGTGTTGGTGTCCATAAAAGCATACCAGTGATAATTCTCATAGTAGAATTCATCTGGACATCAACGCATTTGACATGCAAACTCGATTACCACCTAGAAGGACAAGGGCAACAGGCACATGGGAGCACCATCACCTCCCAGTACCCCTCCAAGTCTCACACCATCCTGAATTGGAAATCTATTGCCATTCCTTCATCGTCCTGGAACTCCCTCCCTAACAGTACCTTCACCGCACGGACTGCAGCAGTTCAAGAAGGCGGCTCACCATCACCTTCTCGAGGGCAATTAGGGATGGTCAATAAATGCTGGCCTTGCCACCGATGCCCACATCCTAGAAATTTAAAAAAAAAATTAACTAATGACATCCATTATTGGTATCCATTAAGTGTCAGCTGTGGCCCAGTGGATAGCACACACGCCTCTGAGTCAGAAGGTTGTGGGTTCAAGTCCCACTCCAGGAACTTGAGCACATAAATCTGGGCTGCCACTTTGATGAGACGTTAAACCGAGGCCCCATCTGCTCTCAGGTGGATGTAAAAGACCCCAAGGCACTATATCAGAGAAGAGCAAGGGAGTTATCCCCGGTGTCCTGGCCAATATTTATCCCTCAATCAACGGAATAAAAACAGATTATCTGGTCATTATCACATTGCTGTTAGTGGGAGCTTACTGTGCGCAAGTTGGCTGCCGCGTTTCCCACATTAAAACAGTGACTACAATTCAAAAAGTACTTCATTGGCTGTAAAGCGCTTTGAGACGTTTGGTGGTCGTGAAAGGCGCTATATAAATGTAAGTCTTTCTAAACAATTATAGACTAAATTAGGAGTGAAAATAGATAACAGAGGAAAAAGGAAGATATTATTATGAGAAGAAAGTGGCACTTACCAGTAACCTGCTCACTGATGCTCAGTTTGGGTTCCGCCAGGACCACTCGACTCCAGATCTCATTACAGCCTTGGTCCAAACATGGACAAAGAAGCTGAATTCTAGAGGTGATGTGAGTGACTGCCCTTGACATCAAGGCAGCACTTGACCGAGTGTGGCACCAAGGAGCCCTAGTAAAACTGAAGTCAATGGGAATCGGGGGGTGGGGGGGGGGATCTCTCCACTGGCTGGAGTCATACCTAGCACAAAGGAAGATGGTTGTGCTAGTTGGAGGCAGATCATTTCAGCTCCAGTATATCGCTACATGAGTTCCTCAGGGCAGCGTCCTAAGCTATCTTAAGTTGTTTTATCAATGTGCTCCCAGATCCCAGGCTGCGCCAGTACTAATAAGTCGCTGTCCCTGGTAATACTATTTGGCGTAATACCTCTTCATAAAAACTTCCAACTCGCTGTGATCAATACCAGTATGTAGTTAGAAATTATTGTGAAATGATGCCACTCAATGGCTTAATAATTAAATACATTGTATGTCATGACACTAAGCAATACGCATTGGGAACTACAAGGTTCAGTCTTTGGTGTATGCTGAATTTGCAGTCGGTATGACTGCATATTCTGAGGTCGTGTGAAGGGGAGGGGATGTTTGGGAAGTGGACCAGGGTGTCATGGATGAAGCGGTCCCTTCGGAATGCTGAAAGGGGAGGGGAAGATGTGCTTGGTGGTGGAGGTGGCCGAAATGGCAGAGGATGATCTGTTGTATGTGATGGTGGTGGGATGGAGGGTGAGGACAAGGGGACCCCTGTCATGGTAGGTAGGGGAAGGGGTGAGAGCAGTAGTGCGGGAAATGGAACAGACACGTCTGAGGGCCTTCGCTTCACTCCTGGAAGCAAATTCCGGGCCAATCAAGTGTAGCTGTAGGGGAGCTGTAATTCATCTTGGCTACCTTGGGATGTGGAGGGAAAAATTGGCCCACATTCTAAGGGCTATTCAACAATATGTGCTGGAAGTATAAGGACATGATTGAATTATAAAAGGTAAATCGTGCTTGACTAATCGTTGGAATTTTTTGAGGATGTAACTGGTAGAATAGATAAGGGAGAACCAGTGGATGTGGTGTATTTGGACTTTCAGAAGGCTTTCGATAAGGTCCCGCATAAGAGATTAGCATGTAAAGTTAAGGCACATGGGATTGGGGGCAAGGTACTGACTTGGATAGAGAACTGGCTGGCAGACAAGCAAAGAGTTGGAATAAACTGGTCTTTTTCCGAGTGGCAGGCAGTGACTAGTGGGGTACCGTAAGGATCGGTCCTAGGACCCCAGCTATTCACAACATATATTAATGATCTAGACAAGGGAACTAGATGTAATATCTCCAAGTTTGCAGACGACACAAAGCTGGGTTGGCGTGTGTGCTGTGAGGAGGACGCCGAGAAACTCCAGTATGATTTGGACAGGTTAGGTGATTGGGCAGATGCATGGCAGTCGCAGTATAATGTGGATAAATGTGAGGTTATCCACTTTGGTGTCAAAAACAGGAAGGCAGATTATTATCTGAACGGCAATAGATTGGGAGAAGGGGAAGTGCAACGAGACCTGGGTGTCCTTGTGCACCAGTCGCTGAAGGTAAGCATGCAGGTGCAGCAGGCGGTTAAGAAGGCAAATGGCATGTTGGCCAGGAACAAGGATGTCTTGCTGCAGTTGTACAGGGCCTTGGTGTGAGTATTGTGTGCAGTTTTGGTCGCCTTATCTGAGGAAGGATGTTCTTGCCATGGAGGGAGTGCAGCGAAAAGTCACCAGACTGATGCCTGGGATGGCAGGAATGACGTATGAGGAGAAATTGGGTCAATTGGGCTTATACTCACTGGAGTTTAGAAGAATGAGAGGGGATCTCATTGAAACTTATAAAATTCTGACAGGACTGGACAGACTAGATGCAGGAAGGATGTTCCCGATGGTCGGGGAGTCCAGAAGCAGGGGTCACAGTCTAAGGATAAGGGGTAAGCCATTTAGGACAGAAATGAGGAGGAATTTCTTCACCCAGAGAGTGGTGAACCTGTGGAATTCTCTACCACAGAAGGCAAGTAGAGGCCAATTCATTAAATATATTCAAGAAGGAGTTAGATATATTAAGGCTAAAGGGATCAAGGGGTATGGGGAGAAAGCAGGGACCGGGTACTGAGTTTGGATGATCAGCCATGATCGCATTGAATGGCGGAGCAGGCTCGAGAGGCCGAATGGCCTACTCCTGCTCCTATCTTCTATGTTTCTATGTAATTTGTTGTGTCCGGCTCTGGTTAACGAACCAGCCAGCACGAAACTGTCTCGACCTGCACATGAAGCATGTTTATTTAGGCAAGATCATGGAGGATAGCTGCCGTGGCGGCGCACCCTGCAATGGCTTGCTTCCTTAAAGAGATGAAGGGTGGAGGTAAGACAATGGAGTTGGTGCAGCTGTACTTTATATCCTGACTAGCTGGAGTGCCCGGTGGTGCTGAGGCTTTTTCGAGGGCATGTTGTTGGAAGAGAGAGAGCGACTGGAGGGGGGAAGAGAGAGAGCGCGACTGGGGGGGTGGAAGAGAGAGAGCGACTGGGGGGGGGGTGGAAGAGAGAGAGCGACTGGGGGGGGGGGGGAAGAGAGAGAGCGACTGGGGGGGGGGAAGAGAGAGAGCGACTGGGGGGGGGAAGAGAGAGAGCGACGGGGGGGGAAGAGAGAGAGCGACGGGGGGGGAAGAGAGAGAGCGACACGGGGGGGGGAAGAGAGGGAGCAACTGGGGGGGGGGGAGAAGAGAGAGAGCGACGGGGGGGGGAGAAGAGAGAGAGCGACCGGGGGGGGGGGGAGAAGAGAGAGAGCGACCGGGGGGGGGGAGAAGAGAGAGAGCGACCCGGGGGGGGGGGGAGAGAAGAGAGAGAGCGACTGGGGGGGGGAGAAGAGAGAGAGCGACTGGGGGGGGGGAAGAGAGAGAGCGACCGGGGGGGGGGGAAGAGAGAGAGCGATTGGGGGGGGGGGAAAAAGAGAGAGCGACGGGGGGGGGGGAAAAGAGGAGAGCGACGGGGGGGGGGGAAAGAGAGAGCGACGGGGGGGGGGGGGAAAGAGAGAGCGACTGGGGGGGAAGAGAGAGAGCGACTGGGGGGGGGAAGAGAGAGAGCGACTGGGGGGGGAAGAGAGAGAGCGACGGGGGGGGGAAGAGAGAGAGCGACTGGGGGGGGAAGAGAGAGAGCGACGGGGGGGAAGAGAGAGAGCGACTGGGGGGGGAAGAGAGAGAGCGACTGGGGGGGGAAGAGAGAGAGCGACTGGGGGGGGGGAAGAGAGAGAGCGACTGGGGGGGGGGGGGGGGAAGAGAGAGAGCGACTGGGGGGGGGGGGAAGAGAGAGAGCGACCGGGGGGGGGGGGGGAAGAGAGAGAGCGACCGGGGGGGGGGGGGGGAAGAGAGAGAGCGATTGGGGGGGGGGGGGGAAAAGAGAGAGCGACGGGGGGGGGGGGGGGGAAAGAGAGAGCGACTGGGGGGGGAAGAGAGAGAGCGACTGGGGGGGGAAGAGAGAGAGCGACTGGGGGGGGAAGAGAGAGAGCGACTGGGGGGGGAAGAGAGAGAGCGACTGGGGGGGGAAGAGAGAGAGCGACTGGGGGGGGGGGAAGAGAGAGAGCGACTGGGGGGGGGGAAGAGAGAGAGCGACTGGGGGGGGGGGGGAAGAGAGAGCGACTGGGGGGGGAAGAGAGAGAGCGACTGGGGGGGAAGAGAGAGAGCGACTGGGGGGGGAAGAGAGAGAGCGACGGGGGGGGAAGAGAGAGAGCGACTGGGGGGGGAAGAGAGAGAGCGACTGGGGGGGAAAAAGAGAGAGCGACGGGGGGGGGAAAAGAGAGAGCGACTGGGGGGGGGGAAGAGAGAGAGCGACTGGGGGGGGGGAAGAGAGAGAGCGACTGGGGGGGGGGAAGAGAGAGAGCGACTGGGGGGGGGGAAGAGAGAGAGCGACTGGGGGGGGGAAGAGAGAGAGCGACTGGGGGGGAAGAGAGAGAGCGACTGGGGGGGGAAGAGAGAGAGCGACTGGGGGGGGGAAGAGAGAGAGCGACTGGGGGGGGGAAGTGAGAGAGCGACTGGGGGGGAAGAGAGAGAGCGACTGGGGGGGGGAAGAGAGAGAGCGACCTGGGGGGGGGGAAGAGAGAGAGCAACTGGGGGGGGGGGAAGAGAGAGAGCGACTGGGGGGGGGGGGGGGGGGGGAAGAGAGAGAGCGACGGGGGGGGGAAGAGAGAGTGCGACTGGGGGGGGGAAGAGAGAGCGACGGGGGATGGTGGCCCGATGGACCCCTGCGAAGGAAGGAAGAAGGTAAGCTCTCCCTCCCTGTCCCACCCCCTCGCTCTTTCCCTCCCTCACCCTCACACTCCCTCCCCCGTCTCTCCCTGCTTTACTCTCTCTCCCTCTCCCCCCTGTCCTCTTCCTCTCTCCCCCTCTCCTCACCCTCTCCCTCCCTATTTCTCTGTCTCTCTGATGTCTGTCTGTTGACTGTTCCCCTCTGCTACTCCAGGCCCCGCTGTCCGCCCGCTCTCCGGGGCAAGGTAAGAGCCGGGCTCCGGCCCCACACCACCAGGGACCAGCACCCGGGGAACCCGCCCAACGTGAACAAGAAAGACCCTGCTCACCTGTCACGGAGTTGAAGTCTCCGAAAGCGGCCATGGTGCCCCGGGCCTCTTCCCCCGCGCATTCAGGAGGCGCGGGGAAGAGAGAGAGAGCGAGAGACTGGGGGGGAGAGTGAGATGCCGCCGCGCACCTGCTCCGCGGAGCTCCGTGCCGCCACCGCCGCACCAGCCTTTACTAAGATGGCGGCGGGTAGCGACGCTCGGCTGAGGCCCGCCCCTCCAGCCTTCACAAAGATGGCAGCGATCGGGGGGCCGCTTGTAGCCGGGAGGTGCTTAGCTCGGGCGTGGGTGCGGAGGAGGGGCCCAGGCTTCGAGGCCTACAAAAACGGTGAAAGGTAGGAAAATTATAGAGGTTAGAGAAAAGATGTACAAATTAATTAACTTTTTTAAAAAACAATTTGTGTTTTAAAAGCAACTTTTTTTTTGCTGGAAATGTATTTTTGAAAAGAAACACGCAGAAAGCGGGAAAAAGAAATGAAAAGTTTGGAATCAAGATGGCAGCGACTAACCTCGGTTCAGAACAATAAGGCCCGCCCACACACGCACCGATTGGTCGACCGTCAGGTCACCGAAGCGTAGGATTGGTCAATTGTCCCGTCACTCGACTCTCTAGGAGGGCCCGCCCGCATGTGCCAGGAACCCGCCCCCGCCACGCAGCGATTGGTCGACCGTTGGGTCGCTCAACCGTACGATTGGTTGACCTCGACGTCACTCAATGCTAATGAGCAGATAATGAGCGGAATTTTGAACGTTTTTTGGATACCACGGGCACAATTTTTGTCTCACCGAAACGTAAATATGCTTACGACCGTTCTGGAATCGTAAGCTTTCTTTTGATGTAACACACGTGTAGGTACGCTCTAACTTTTGATTGTATAGCCGGACAGTGAGACAGAAAGACCGACAGAGAGACATATCGTTTTATTATATACTAGCTGGGGGTGCCCGGCGGTGCTGAGGCTTTTTTGAGGGCATGTTGTCGTTGGAAGAGAGAGAGGGAGCGACGGGGGGGGAAGAGAGAGGGAAGGAGACGGGGGAAGAGAGAGGGAAGGGGAGAGAGCGAGAGAGGGATCCACCGGACTCAAAGGAAAACCGTAAACAATGCATGCAGGGCAGAACTAGGCCAATATCCACTAATAATTACTATCGAAAAAAGAGCCACCAAATTTTGGAAACACCTAAAAATGAGCAGCCCCCACTGCTATCATTACGAAGCCTTGAAATGCCAAGAGAGGACCATAAAGAAGAATACCCTCAGTCAACTAGTCCTGGGACTCAGTGAAGCAACCACTAACACTACTAACAATAACCAGCCCCAGGACAGTGACATCGTAGCACAGAGAATTCGACCCAACACAATTGTCACTAAACAAAAGGAAAAATACCTGTCATATTGGGCAGAAACAACAAAAACCCAAAACAAACTCAATTGCTACTTGGCCCTAAACAGACAATACAACATGGCTGAATACCTGACCATGGTAAAGGATAGCAAACTGAGAAAAACCTTGACAAGGTACAGACTTAGTGAACATAGCCTGGCGATCGAAAAAGGCAGACACAGACAGACCCGGCTGCCAAGAGAGGACAGGATATGCTCTCACTGCAGTCAGGGAGTGGTGGAGACAGAGATGCACTTCCTCACAGCTTGTGGAAAATATCAGGGCATCAGGGAGAATTTCTACTAAAAATTCTCACAAATATGCCTTGAATTCAGAAATTTGAATGACGACCAAAAACTCCCATACCTACTAGGGGAACAGAGAAACTGTGTAACCTTAGCGGCACACTGTTACAGCTTGCCATAAACAGAGGGGACAACCACTAAATATAAGAAAAGAGTATATATAAATTATATGAAATGTATAATGTAATACACTCAGGGATATATCTGTTTATACACTGTATGGATAGATCTGTAATTTTGTGAACAAACATGAATGTTTTTCGATGCTTTGGCAACATAAGATGTAACTTGTCATGCCAATAAAGCGAATTGAATTGAATTGAGAGGGGCGAGAGAGGGGGGTGGGGGGAGAGAGAGAAGGGGAGAGAGAGTGGGGGGGGAGAGTGGGGGGGGGGGAGAGAGTGGGGGGGGAGAGAGTGGGGGGGGGGAGAGAGTGGGGGGGGGAAGAGAGTGGGGGGGGGGGAGAGAGTGGGGGGGGGGGGGAGAGAGTGGGGGGGGGGGGGGGGGGGAGAGAGTGGGGGAGAGAGTGGGGGAGAGAAGGGGGAGAGAGAGTGGGGGGGGGAGAGAGTGGGGAGAGAAGGGGGAGAGAGAGTGGGAGAGGGGGGAGAGAGAGAGAAGGGGGGAGAGAGTGGGGGGGGGGAGAGAGTGGGGGGGGGGGAGAGAGTGGGGGGGGGAGAGAGTGGGGGGGGGGAAGAGAGTGGGGGGGGGGAAGAGAGTGGGGGGGGGGAGAGAGAGTGGGGGGGGGGGGAGAGAGTGGGGGAGAGAGAGTGGGGGGGAGAGAGAGTGGGGGAGAGAGAGTGGGGGAGAGAGAGTGGGGGGGGGAGAGAGTGGGGGAGAGAAGGGGGAGAGAGAGTGGGGGGGGGAGAGAGTGGGGGAGAGAAGGGGGAGAGAGAGTGGGAGAGGAGGGGGGGGAGAGAGAGAGAAGGGGGGAGAGAGGGGGGGAGAGAGAGAGAGAGAGAGGGGAGAGGGGGAGGGGAAGGGGGGGAGGGGGGAAGGAAGGAAGGGGGAGAGAGGGAAGGGGGAGGGATGGGGGGAGGGATGGAGGAGAGAGAGAGAGAGAGAGAGAGGAGAGGGAAGGGAAGAGAGAGAGAAGGGGGAGAGAGAGAGAGAGGGAAGGGGGGAGAGGGAAGGGGGGGAGGGAGAGGGAAGGGGGGAGAGAGAGGGAAGGGGGGGGAGAGAGAGAGGGGAGGGAAGGGGAGAGAGAGAGGGGGAGGGAAGGGGGGAGGGAGGGAGGGGAGGGGGGAAGGAAGGAAGGGGGAGAGAGGGAAGGGGAAGGGGGACGGAGGGATGGGGGGAGGGATGGAGGGGGGAGAGAGAGAGGAGAGGGAAGGGAAGAGAGAGAGAAGGGGGAGAGAGAGGGAAGGGGAGAGAGAGGGAAGGGGAGAGAGAGGGAAAGAGAGAGAGAGAGAGGGGGAAGGGGGGGAGAGAGAGGGAGGGAAGGGGGAGAGGGGGAGGGAAGGGGGAGAGGGGGAGGGAAGGGGGAGAGGGGGAGGGAAGGGGGGAGAGGGAGGGAAGGGGAGAGAGAGGGGGGAGGGAAGGGGGGAGAGAGGGGGAGGGAAGGGGGGAGAGAGGGGGAGGGAAGGGGGGAGAGAGGGGGAGGGAAGGGGGGAGGAGGGGGAGGGAAGGGGGGAGAGAGGGAGGGAAGGGGAGAGAGAGGGGGAGGGAAGGGGGGAGAGAGGGGGAGGGAAGGGGGGAGAGAGGGGGAGGGAAGGGGGGTGAGAGGGGGAGGAAGGGGGGAGAGGGGGAGGGAAGGGGGGAGAGAGGGGGAGGGAAGGGGGAGAGAGGGGGAGGGAAGGGGGGAGAGGGGGAGGGAGGGGGGGAGAGAGGGGGAGGGAAGGGGGAGAGAGGGGGATGGGAAGGGGGGGGAGAGAGGGAAGGGGGGAGGGAGGGAAGGGGTGGAGGGAGATAAGGGGGGGGAGAGGAGAGAGAGAGGTAAGGGGGAGAGTGAGGGATGGGGGAGAGAGAGAGGGAAGGGGAGAGAGAGTGAGAGGGGGAAGGGGAGAGAGGGGGAAGGGGAGAGAGAGAGAGGGGGAAGGGGAGAGAGAGAGGGGGAAGGGGAGAGAGAGAGAGGGGGAAGGGGGGGGAGAGAGAGGGAAGGAGAGAGGGAAGGGGTGAGAGAGAGAGTGGGAAGGGGAGAGAGAGAGAGGGAAGGGGAGAGAGAGAGAGGGAAGGGGGAGAGAGAGAGAGAGAGAGGAAGGCGAGAGAGAGAGAGAGGGAAGGGGGGGAGAGAGAGAGAGGGAAGGGGGGGAGAGAGAGAGGGGGAAGGGGGGAGAGAGAGTGAGGGAAGGGGGGAGAGAGGTGGGGGAGGGAAGGGGGGAGAGAGTGAGGAAAGGGGCGAGAGGGAAGGGGAGAGAGGGAGAGAGTGAGAAGGGGGAGAGAGGGGGAAGGGGGAGAGAGGGAAGGGAAGGGGAGTGGGGGGAGGGAGGAGGGGGAAGGGGAGAGAGAGAGGGGGGAAGGGGAGAGTGAGAGAGGGAAGGGGAGAGAGAGAGAGGGGAAGGGGAGAGAGAGAGGGGGTAGGGGAGAGAGAGGGGGAAGATGAGAGAGAGAGAGAGAGGGGGAAGGGGAGAGAGGAGAGAGAGAGGGGGAAGGGGAGAGAGAGAGGGGGGGAAGGGGAGAGAGGGGAGAGAGGGGGAAGGGGGGAGAGAGAGAGAGAGAGAGAGGGGGGAAGGGGGTAGAGAGGGGGGAAGGGGAGAGAGAGAGAGAGAGGGGGAAGGGGAGAGAGAGAGGGAAGAGGGAGAGAGAGAGGGGGAAGGGGAGAGAGAGGGGGGGAAGAGAGAGAGAGAGAGAGAGGGGGAAGGGGAGAGAGGAGAGAGAGGGGGAGGGGATGGGAGAGAGAGGGGGGGGAAGGGGATGAGAGGGAGAGAGAGGGGGAAGGGGGGAGAGAGAGAGAGGAGGGGGGGAAGGGGGGTAGAGAGGGGGGAAGGGGAGAGAGAGAGGGGGAAGGGGAGAGAGAGAGGGGGGGAAGGGGAGAGAGAGAGGGGAAGGGGAGAGAGAGGGGGGGAAGGGGAGAGAGAGGGCGGGAAGGGGAGAGAGAGAGAGGGAAGGGGGGGAGAGAGAGAGAGAGGGAAGGGGGGGAGAGAGAGGGGAAGGGGGGGAGAGAGGGAAGGGGGGAGAGAGAGAGAGGGAAGGGGGGAGAGAGGGGGAGGGAAGGGGTGGAGGGAGATAAGGGGGGGAGAGAGGGAAGGGGGAGAGAGTGAGAGGGAAAGGGGCGAGAGGGAAGGGAGAGAGGGAGAGAGGTGAGAAGGGGAGAGAGGGGGAAGGGGAGAGAGGGGAAGGGAAGGGGAGAGGGGGAGGGAGGAGAGGGGGAAGGGGAGAGAGAGAGGGGGAAGGGGAGAGAGAGGGCGGGAAGGGGAGAGAGAGAGGGGGGAAGGGGAGAGAGAGGGGGAAGGGGAGAGAGAGAGAGGGAAGGGGATAGAGAGAGAGAGAGAGGGGGAAGGGGGGAGAGAGAGGGGGAAGGGGGGAGAGAGAGAGGGGGAAGGGGGAGAGAGAGGGGGAAGGGGGGAGAGAGAGAGGGGGAAGGGGGGGAGAGGGGGAAGGGGAGAGAGAGAAGGGGAGAGAGAGAGAGAGAGAGAGGGGGAAGGGGAGGAGAGAGGGCGGGAAGGGGAGAGAGAGAGGGGGAAGGGGGAGAGAGGGGGAAGGGGAGAGAGAGAGGGGGGAAGGGGCTAGAGAGAGAGAGAAGGGGATAGAGAGAGAGAGAGAGGGGGGGAAGGGGAGAGAGAGAGGGGGGAAGGGGAGAGAGAGAGGGGGGGAAGGGGGGAGAGAGAGAGGGGGAAGGGGGGAGAGAGGGGGGGGGAAGGGGGGAGAGGGGGAAGGGGAGAGGGGGAAGGGGAGAGAGAGAGAGAGGGGGAAGGGGAGAGAGAGGGAAGGGGAGAGAGAGAGAGAGAGAGAGAGAGAGGGGAAGGGGGGAGAGAGAGAGAGAGAGGAAGGGGAGAGAGAGGGGGGAAGGGAGAGGGAGAGGGAGAGGAAAGGGGGTAGAGGGAAGGGGTGAGGGGAAGGGAGGGGGGGAGGGAGAGGGAAGGGGGGGAGAGGGAAGGGGGAGAGGGGAGGGGGGAGAGGGAAGGGGGAGGGGAGGAAGGGGAGAGGGTGGGAGGGGAGAGAGGGAGGGAAGGGAGAGGGGGGAGAGGGAAGGGAGAGGGGGGGAGAGGGAAGGGGAGAGGCAGGGAGAGGGACGGGGGAGAGAGGGAGGGGAGGGAGAGGGAAGGGGAGAGAGGGAGGGGAGGGAGAGAGAGAGGAAGGGGAGAGAGGGGGGGAAGGGGAGAGGGGAGAGGGAGAGGAAAGGGGGTAGAGGGAGGGGAGAGAGAGGGGGAGAGGGAGAGGAAGGGGGGTAGAGGGGAAGGGGAGAGGGGAGAGGAGAGGGAAGGGGAGAAGGGGGAGAGGAAGGGGGGGAGAGGGAAGGGGAGAGAGGGAGGGAGAGGGAAGGGGAGAGAGGGGGGAGAGGGAAGGGGGAGAGGGGGGGAGAGGGAAGGGGGAGAGAGGCAGGGAGAGGACGGGGGGAGGGAGGGGGAGGGAGAGGGAAGGGGAGAGAGGGAGGGGAGGGAGAGGGAAGGGGAGAGAGGGAGGGAGAGGGAAGTGGAGAGAGAGGGAGGGAGAGGGAAGGGGAGGGAGAGTGAAGGGAGAGAGGGGGAGAGGGAAGGGGAGAGAGGGAAGGGGGGAGAGGGAAGGGAGAGGGGGGGGATGAGGGAAGGGGAGAGAGGCTGGGAGAGGGACGGAGGGAGGGAAGGGGTGGGAGGGAAGGGGAGGGAGGGAGGAGGGAGGGAGAGGGAAGGGGAGAGAGGGAGGGAGAGGGAAGGGAGAGAGGGGGAGGGGAGGGAGAGGGAAGGGGAGAGAGGGAGGGGGAGGGAGAGGGAAGGGGAGAGAGGGAGGGAGGGAGAGGGAAGGGGAGGGAGAGTGAAGGGAAGAGAGGGGGAGAGGGAAGGGGAGAGAGGGAAGGGGGGGAGAGGGAAGGGAGAGGGGGGGAGAGGGAAGGGGAGAGAGGCAGGGAGAGGGACGGATGGGGGGAGGGAAGGGGGGGAGGGAAGGGGAGGGAGGGAAGGGGAGGGGGGGTGGGAGGGAGGGAGAGGGAAGGGGAGGAGAGGGAGGGAGAGGGAAGGGGAGAGGGGGAGGGAGGGAGGGAGAGGGAAGGGGAGAGAGGGAGGGGAGAGGGAGAGGGAAGGGGAGAGGGAGGGAGAGGGAAGGGAGAGGGGTTGGGAGGGAAGGGGAGAGAGAGGGAGGGAGAGGGAAGGGGAGGAGGGAGGGAGAGGGAAGGGAGAGAGGGATGGAGAGGGAAGGGGAGAAGGAGGGAGAGGGAAGGAGGGAGAGGGAGGGGAGGGGAGGGAGAGGGAAGGGGAGAGGAGGGAGAGGGAAGGGGAGAGAGGGAGGGAGAGGGAAGGAGAGAGAGAGGGGAGAGGGAGGGAAGGAGGGAGAGGGAAGGGGAGGGAGGGAGAGGGGGGAGGGAGGGGGGAGGGTGGGGAGAGGGAAGGGGGAGGGAGGGAGAGGGAGGGAGGGAGAGGGAAGGGGTGAGAGGGAGGGAGGAGGGAGGGAGAGGGAGGGAGAGGGAAGGGGAGAGAGGGAGGGAGGGAGAGGGAAGGGGTGAGAGGGAGGGAGAGGGAAGGGGAGAGAGGGAGGGAGTGGGAGGGGTGAGAGGGAGGGAGAGGGAAGGGGAGGTGGGAAGGGGAGGTGAGGGAGGGTGAGGGAAGGGGAGAGGGTGGGGTGAGGGGAGGGAGAGGGAGGGTGAGAGGGGGAGAGAGGGAGGGAGAGGGAAGGGGAGAGGGAGAGGGAAGGGGAGAGGGGGGGGAGAGAGGGAAGGGGAGAGTGGGGGGGGGGGTGAGGGAGGAGGGGAGGGAGGGGCGAGAGAGGGAGGGGGGGAGAGAGTAAGGGGGAGAGGGAGGGGGGGAGGAAGAGAGGGGGGAGGGACGGGGGAGAGAGGGAGAGGGAGGGGGGAGAGGGGAAGGGGAGAGGGAGGGAGAGAGAGAGAGAGGGGGAAGGGGAGAGAGGGGAGGGGGAGAGAGAGATGAGGGAAGGGGAGGGAGAATGTGCACAGGACGTACGCAATACCTCAGACAGAGACAATCCATTAAGAGACAATAAGCAGACGTGCAGCAGCATCTACTTCCGCCTTATGGATCAGAAAATGGAAAAAAGTCAAGGACTAATTAATAGAAAGAACTGTAACCAAGTAGTATTCGCATTTATAGACAACTGAGATGATCTTTTTTTCCCCACATTTAGACACAACAAACACATATCATTCTTTAACATATCATAGTAAAAACCAAACTTAACATGAAATCCTTATATATTTTGACCTGGAATATCCAAGGTCTACGCTCTTCGGTGCTCGACGTGAAGAGTAGGACCCCAGAGTTCATAGATGAAACTGAAGATCTAGATATTATCATTTTACAGGAAACTTGGTATAATGGAAAAGGACACACTGGTCGTCCCCAAGGGTACACAGAGCTGGTGGTTCTCTCCAATAAATTACCAGGAGTAACCCAAGGCAGAGACTCCGGAGGCATACTGATTTGGTTTAAAACAGAGCTTAAGAATTACATCAAATTTATAAAAAAGGGCGAAAACCACATGTGGCTCAAAATTGAGAGGGAGATTATCTCTAACACCCAAGATGTTTACATTTGCGCACGCTATATCCCCCCAATGGAATTCCCGTACTTTTAGAGGACACCTTCTCCAACATTGAGGGGCAAATTATCCAATACCAGGCCCAGGGGAACGTGTTGATCTGTGGTGACCTCAATTCAAGAACTGGCGAAGAACCAGACTTCACCAATAATCAGGGAAACAATTACATATTCGGGAATAACCACTTCGATATCCCTTCCCTTCCATACAGGCATAACTGCGACAAGCAGACAAATACCAACGGAAAACAGCTACTGCAGCTCTGTCGAAGCCTGGGTCTGTACATTGTCAATGGTAGGTTCATAGGAGACCTCCTAGGAAGATCGACCTATTGCTCACCTCTTGGCTGCAGCACCGTAGACTATATGATTACGGATTTGGACCCATCCTCTTTCAGAGCATTCACAGTGAAACCACAAACAACACTGTCAGATCACAGTCAAATTACTATGTATCTTAAAAAGACAGAAACAAACAACACAGAAACACAACCCAGTAAACTGTACAACAC